>NC_138294.1:87279106-87479106 GCF_965601325.2 Salmo salar | reverse complement strand
ACGTACCAGTTGGACGGGCATTTGATTTCCAGAACGAACCAGTTGGACGGGCATTTGATTTCCAGAACGAACCAGCTGGACGGGCATTTGATTTCCAGAACGTACCAGTTGGACGGGCATTTGATTTCCAGAACGAACCAGTTGGACGGGCATTTGATTTCCAGAACGAACCAGCTGGACGGGCATTTGATTTCCAGAACGTACCAGTTGGACGGGCATTTGATTTCCAGAACGAACCAGCTGGACGGGCATTTGATTTCCAGAACGTACCAGTTGGACGGGCATTTGATTTCCATTGCTGCCAAACGTTTTCAAGACTATTTCGGCCTCTGGTGGGTGTTATCATTGGAACAAATGAATCCTGTTTTTTTAATAAGGGCGAGGCCAGACTTATCCGTGGAGAACGGACACCAAATTAAAACAGATTCATTTTGGTCCGCTGTCCGTTTGCATGTGGAGTTTGTGACGTAAAACGGCTCCTCTAAACGGAGGGTTAGCCAATCAAAAGTTCAACTCATCTGAACCTTTTGTGCTTAAAATGGATGGAAATTGAATGGATCATCTATGCTGACTGTCAACTCCCATTGAAAAAGCATTGGAAATCAAAGTGAGAATGACAGAGACAGAGAGAAAGAGAGAGAGACAGACAGACAGAGACAGAGACAGACAGAGACATAGACAGACAGAGACAGACAGATAAAGAGACCGATAAAGAGACAGAGACAGACAGAGCTAGACAGAGACAGATAAAGAGACAGAGACAGACTGGCAGAGACAGAGCTAGACAGAGAAAGAGAAATAGACAGAGACAGAGTCATACAGATACAAACAGAGACAGAGACAAACAGAGACAGAGAGAGCCAGAGACAGACTGACAGATACAAACAGAGACAAACAGAGACAGAGACAGACAGAGACAGAGCTAGACAGAGATAGAGAAAGAGACAGAGACAGAGTCATACAGATACAAAACAGAGACAAACAGAGACAGAGACAAACAGAGACAGAGAGAGCCAGAGACAGACTGACAGAGACAAACAGAGCCAGAGACAGACTGACAGAGACAAACAGAGACAAACAGAGACAGAGACAGACTGACAGAGACAGAGACAAACAGAGACAGAGAGAGCCAGAGACAGACTGACAGAGACAGAGACAAACAGAGACAGAGAGAGCCAGAGACAGACTGACAGAGACAGACAGAGACACAGAGAGATCTCCAGATATGAGCTACTCACCAGTGATCTCCACCACACCATCCTTGGTCTTGATCACCAGCTCCTCAGGGGAGAAGTGGTTGACGTCCAGAGTAACCTTCCAGGTCTCCTGGGTCTGCTTGATCTCAGACATGCCAGAGCTGAGCTGGCGGGAGAGGGCATGGGCGTACGACGCTGCCCCAGCCTGAGGCATCATGGGGGCCTGGGGCATCACCGTAGCCTGGGGCATCATGGCAGCCTGCATCATGGCACTATGCAGGGGGGACATCACAGGGCTCTGGGGCATCATGGAGGGTATGAATCCAGCAACGGACATGTCGGGGCTAAAGGCGGATGGGCGCATGTAGCCGGGCCAGTGGGTGCTGGGGAAGGTGGGGAACTCCTCAGGGACGGCCGGCATGCCGAAGGCCTGGTCAAAGAGCCGGCTGCCCTGGTAACAGTCACGGAAGGGGTCCCAGCTGGGGGTGCGGAGCAGGCTGAAGGGGATACGTCTCTCTGTCATGGTTGGAGGAAGACGAGTAGTACTGTACCAGTAGAAGAGCTGTGGGCTGGCTGATTGGCTGACTGGCTGACTGGCTGACTTGCTGTAGATGACTTTGGTTGGTCTCTCTCAAACTTCCAAAGAAAGTTCTGTCTGCTCCTCGGCCGAAGGCTTTTATACACACAGCAACCGCCCACCTCTCGTCAACACTGTCACTGGCCCTCCCTTCTCAACCCCTACGCCCCGTCCCCCCCCCCCCACACACCTCCCTCAGCCAGATATTTATAGAAGGAACTAGAATGTCTATTCATGGCAGATGTAGCATGTGAATGGAATCTAAATCCAAGGACCTCCCATCGACCAATCGAACACAGCTGCCCAGCACTCTGTTTCACTCCCTCCCTCCCTCCCTCCCTCCCTCCCTCCCTCCCTCCCTCCCTCCCTCCCTCCCTCCCTCCCTCCCTCCCTCCCTCCCTCCCTCCCTGTCCTGCCAATTGTAATCCCCCCTCCAAGCTCACCCTAGCCATGACACAGGGCTAGAGGAATCTGAGAGTCTGCTGTAAAGCAGACAGCCGTGCTCAGCAGGTCTACAGCCCCCCTGCATAGTGGGGAGATGTAAGTGTGCCGTTTCTAACACACAGACTGGTAGAGAACAGTATGTTATGTGACAAGCCAGCCACTTATGTGCAATTAGCAGCTATACATTATGAATGCACACAGGAATCCTAGGAGCTCAAACAAGCATAACACAACAGACACCACACCCACACACACGCTTGCACACAGTACACCCACAGACCCACAAGCACACAGAGGACGCACTCCCTCAACTAAAAAGTTATGTTGGAGGTGTTTGGTGTGATAGGAGTTAGTCTTGACATGGAGGAATGGAACCAGAGCTTAGTTAGACAGGTGTTAATACTGACCATGTCGTGTAGAACCTATGTCTCCTCTCTAACTGCTCTCTGTCTCCTCTCTAACTCCTCTCTGTCTGCTCTCTAACTGCTCTCTCTCTCTGTCTCCTGTCTAACTCCTCTCTCCCGTCTCCTCTCTAACTGCTCTCTGTCTTCTCTCTGTCTCCTCTCTAACTCCTATCTGTCTCCTCTCTAACTGCTCTCTGTCTTCTCTCTGTCTCCTCTCTAACTGCTCTCTGTCTTCTCTCTGTCTCCTCTCTAACTCCTCTCTGTCTCCTCTCTAACTCCTATCTGTCTGCTCTCTAACTGCTCTCTGTCTTCTCTCTGTCTCCTCTCTAACTCCTCTCTGTCTCCTCTCTAACTCCTCTCTGTCTCCTCTCTAACTGCTCTCTGTCTTCTCTCTGTCTCCTCTCTAACTCCTCTCTGTCTCCTCTCTAACTCCTCTCTGTCTCCTCTCTAACTGCTCTCTGTCTCCTCTCTAACTCCTCTCTGTCTGCTCTCTAACTGCTCTCTCTCTCTGTCTCCTGTCTAACTCCTCTCTGTCTCCTCTCTAACTCCTATCTGTCTCCTCTCTAACTGCTCTCTGTCTTCTCTCTGTCTCCTCTCTAACTCCTATCTGTCTCCTCTCTAACTGCTCTCTGTCTTCTCTCTGTCTCCTCTCTAACTCCTCTCTGTCTGCTCTCTAACTGCTCTCTGTCTCCTCTCTAACTCCTCTCTGTCTCCTCTCTAACTCCTCTCTGTCTCCTCTCTAACTGCTCTCTGTCTTCTCTCTGTCTCCTCTCTAACTCCTCTCTGTCTGCTCTCTAACTGCTCTCTGTCTCTCTGTCTCCTGTCTAACTCCTTTCTGACTCCTCTCTAACTCCTCTCTAACTCCTATCTGTCTCCTCTCTCTCCTCTCTGTCTCCTCTTGTTCTCCTATCTATCTCCTCTCTGTCTCCTCTCTATCTCCTCTCTGTCTCCTCTCTGACTCCTCTCTGTCTTCTCTCTATCTCCTGTCTAACTTCTCTCTGTCTCCTCTTGTTCTCCTCTCTGTCTCCTCTCTGTCTCCTCTGTCTCCTCTCTAACTCCTCTCTAACTCCTCTCTGTCTCCTCTCTGACACCTCTCTGTCACCTCTCTGTCTCCTCTCTGTCTCCTCTCTAACTCTTCTCTGACTCTTCTCTGTCTCCTCTCTAACTCCTCTCTAACTCCTGTCTAACTCCTCTCTGTCTCCTCTTGTTCTCCTATCTGTCTCCTCTCTAACTCCTCTCTAATTCCTCTAACTCCCCTCTATCCCATCTATCCCCTCTCTGTCTCCTCTCTAATTCCTCTCTGTCTCCTCACTCTCTCCTCTCTAACTCCTCTCTAATTCCTCTCTGTCTCCTCTCTAACTCCTCTCTAAAGTCACTGCAGAATGGCATTCTTAACATGGACAACCTGGTTTTGTTTTGAATATGTTCCATTGCAAGATCTATGTCCTGTCTGAGTGTAAAGGGAATTTTCAGGTGAACTTAAGAGAAAAGCATTTGCGGATAAAGTCAATAACAAATAATTTCATTTTAATTACAAGTAGCAACAGGAAGACACCTCTAGCACAGAAGAGAAGATGTCTAACTTGGCCTTTGCCGAGAAGGCCCTTATATCCTAATTCCACAGAACCAGGAAGTCAAAACAATGTTGTCATCAGCTACAAAATGGCAGTGTTCCACAGAACACAACAACAATCAGTGTCCTTGGACCTCCAGTCTGGCGTCAATCCCGATCAACAGATATGAGTTTAAAATACAGCATAGCGTCTATTGACCAAATCCCGTGATACAAATGAGTGTCACAAATAGAACACTTCAAATCATGTGAATAAAATAAAGGGGAAATACATAAATATGCTAAGCATGGTGTTAATTACTCCTAAGTGAATA
This sequence comes from Salmo salar, assembly GCF_965601325.2. NCBI lineage: Eukaryota > Metazoa > Chordata > Actinopteri > Salmoniformes > Salmonidae > Salmo > Salmo salar. Next base: position 87,474,598 of record NC_138294.1, on the reverse strand, counting down.
TTAACATTATTCATCCTAAATATTTTTCTAATTTTGATTTAAAGCATTTTTATTCCACCAGCAAATACAACAACAAAAAATCTGGAAGAAGGACAGTTTTGGTTTTCATGCACCTTCCAGTGCTCAACCTATATTACGGTAACTTCAGAAAATATCAGATTATCCTTAGTATCTCTCCACTGACTGTGTCTAAAAACTGTTCTCCTTCAGGTTACAGGTTACTGTGGTCCTCACCGATGAATCAGCTTGGTAGTATATTTATTGATTTAACTTTTATTTTATCAGGGAGTCATACTGAGACCACGATCTCTTTTACAGATGAGCCCTGAATTACATATACTGCTCAAAAAATAAAGGGAACACTTAAACAACACATCCTAGATCTGAATGAAAGAAATCTTATTAAATACTTTTTTCTTTACATAGTTGAATGTGCTGACAACAAAATCACACAAAAATAATCAATGGAAATGCAATTTATCAACCCATGGAGGTCTGGATTTGGAGTCACACTCAAAATTAAAGTGGAAAACCACACTACAGGCTGATCCAACTTTGATGTAATGTCCTTAAAACAAGTCAAAATGAGGCTCAGTAGTGTGTGTGGCCTCCACGTGCCTGTATAACCTCCCTACAATGCCTGGGCATGCTCCTGATGAGGTGGCGGATGGTCTCCTGAGGGATCTCCTCCCAGACCTGGACTAAAGCATCCGCCAACTCCTGGACAGTCTGTGGTGCAACGTGGCATTGGTGGATGGAGCGAGACATGATGTCCCAGATGTGCTCAATTGGATTCAGGTCTGGGGAACGGGACGGGCCAGTCCATAGCATCAATGCCTTCCTCTTGTAGGAACTGCTGACACACTCCAGCCACATGAGGTCTAGCATTGTCTTGCATTAGGAGGAACCCAGGGCCAACCGCACCAGCATATGGTCTCACAAGGGGTCTGAGGATCTCATCTCGGTACCTAATGGCAGTCAGGCTACCTCTGGCGAGCACATGGAGGGCTGTGCGGCCCCCCAAAGAAATGCCACCCCACACCATGACTGACCCATCGCCAAACCGGTCATGCTGGAGGATGTTGCAGGCAGCAGAACGTTCTCCACGGTGTCTCCAGACTCTGTCACGTCTGTCACGTGCTCAGTGTGAACCTGCTTTCATCTGTGAAGAGCACAGGCGCCAGTGGCGAATTTGCCAATCTTGGTGTTCTCTGGCAAATGCCAAACGTCCTGCACGGTGTTGGGCTGTAAGCACAACCCCCACCTGTGGACGTCGGGCCCTCATACCACCCTCATGGAGTCTGTTTCTGACCGTTTGAGCAGACACATGCACATTTGTGGCCTGCTGGAGGTCATTTTGCAGGGCTCTGGCAGTGCTCCTCCTGCTCCTCCTTGCACAAAGGCGGAGGTAGTGGTCCTGCTGCTGGGTTGTTGCCCTCCTACGGCCTCCTCTACGTCTCCTGATGTACTGGCCTGTCTCCTGGTAACGCCTCCATGCTCTGGACACTACGCTGACACACACAGCAAACCTTCTTGCCACAGCTCGCATTGATGTGCCATCCTGGATGAGCTGCACTACCTGAGCCACTTGTGTGGGTTGTAGACTCCGTCTCATGCTACCACTAGAGTGAAAGCACCGCCAGCATTCAAAAGTGACCAAAACATCAGCCAGGAAGCATAGGAACTGAGAAGTGGTCTGTGGTCCCCACCTGCAGAACCACTCCTTTATTGGAGGTGTCTTGCTTATTGCCTATAATTTCCACCTGTTGTCTATTCCATTTGCACAACAGCATGTGAAATTTATTGTCAATCAGTGTTGCTTCCTAAGTGGACAGTTTGATTTCACAGAAGTGTGATTGACTTGGAGTTACATTGTGTTGTTTAAGTGTTCCCTTTATTGTTTTGAGCAGTGTACATTACAGAAAATACACACATCCAAATTGAAATCCAATATGTAAGCAGAAAGAAAAAACACAGTCATAAAAAAACGAAATCAGCTTTCCGAATTGACCTAGAGGCACCAAAAAAAAAAACATGTATTTTAAAGATTTTTCCACAAATAAGATGCAAGAGCACTAAACTCTGATTTACCTAACTCAATAGAGACCAAAGGAATTTCCAGAGTTAGCCATCCCTGAGACCGGAGGTGGAAACTCACATGTCGAAAAGTTAGATAAAGGTTTTAGCTATTTGTAGACTATGGACTATTTGTAAAAGGGCTTTTATAACGTACCAATGTATCAATCCGAGAGGCAGGACTTATTGCTATATAAGGAGCCCCATTTTTATTCTCAGCTTCTTAACTTACTCATCAATATGCTTTTCAAAAGACAGAATTTCATCTATCCAGATGCCCAGATATTTGTAAGCAGGGACACGATCAATTATGGAGACAATCCAAAGTACATACATTGCATTCGGAAAGTATTCAGATCCCTTCCCTTTTTCCACATTTTGTTACCTTACAGCCTTATTCTAAAATTGATTAAATAAAAATAAATTCCTCATCAATCTACACACAATACCCTGTAATTACAAAGTGAAAACAGATTTTTTTAAATTTTTGCTAATTTATAAATAATACAAAATGGAAATACCTTCTTTACATAAGTATTCAGACCCTTTGCTTTGAGCCTCAAAATTGAGCTCAGGTGCATCCTTGAGATGTTTCTAATACTTGATTGGAGTCCACCTGTGGTAAAAAACCAAGCAGTGAGGTCGAAGGAATTGTCCGTAGAGCTCCGAGACAGGATTGTGTCTAGGTACAGATCTGGGGAAGGGCACCAAAAAATGTCTGCAGCGTTGAAGGTCCCCAAAAACACAGTGGCCTCCATCATTCTTAAATGGAAGAAGTTTGGAACCACCAAGACTCTTCCTAGAGCTACCCGCCTGGCCAAACTGAGCGATCAGGGGAGAAGGGCCTTGGTTAGAGGTGACCAAGAACCCGATGGTCACTCTGACAGAGCTCCAAAGTTCCTATCTGGAGATGGGAGAACCTTCCAGAAGGACAACCATCTCTGCAGCACTCCACCAATCAGGCCTTTATGGTAGTGGCCAGATTGAATCACTCCTCAGTAAAAGTCACCTGACAGCCTGCTTGGAGTTTGCCAAAAGGCACCTGAAGGACTCTCAGACCATGAGAAACAAGATTCTCTGGTCTGATGAAACCAAAATGTAACTCTTTGGCCTGAATGTAACTCTTTGGCCAGTTCCAACTGTTCTGCCTGCAGCTATGGAACCCTGACCTGTTCACCGGATGTGCTACCTGTCCCAGACCTGCTGGAACCCTGACCTATTCACCGGACGTGCTACCTGTCCCAGACCTGCTGTTTTCAACTCTCTAGAGACAGCAGGAGCGGTAGAGATACTCTCAAAGATCGGCTATGAAAAAGCCAACTGACATTTACTCGTGTTACTGACTTGTTGCACCCTCGACAACTACTATGATTATTATTATTTGACCATGCTGGTCATTTATGAATATTTGAACATCTTGGCCATGTGCTGTTATAATCTCCACCCGGCACAGCCAGAAGAGGACTGGCCACCCCTCATAGCCTGGTTCCTCTCTAGGTTTCTTCCTAGGTTTTGGCCTTTCTAGGGAGTTTTTCCTAGCCACCGTGCTTCGTGCTTCTACATCTGCATTGCTTGCTGTTTGGGGTTTTAGGCTGGGTTTCTGTACAGCACTTTGAGATATCAGCTGATGTAAGAAGGGCAATATAAATACATTTCATTTGATTTGATTTGAATGCCAAACGTCACATCTGGAGGAAACCTGACCCCATCCTACTGTGAAGAATGAAGGTGACAGCATCATGCTGTGGGGATGTTTTTCAACTGCAGGGAATGGGAGACTAGTCAGGATCGAGGGAAAGATAAACGGAGCAAAGTACAGAGTGATCCTTGATGAAAACCTGCTCCAGAGACCTCAGAACCTCAGACTGGGGCAAAGTTTCACCTTCCAAAAGGACAACAACCCTAAGCACACAGCCAAGACAACGCAGGAGTGGCTTCGGGACAAGTTTCTGAATGTCCTTGAGTGGCCCAGCCAGAGCCCGGACTTGAACCCGATCGAACATATCTGGAGAGACCAGAAAATAGCTGTACAGTGACACTCCCCATCCAACCTGACAGAGCTTGAGAGGATCTTCAGAGAAGAATGGGAGAAATTCCACAAATACAGGTGTGCCAAGCTTGTAGCGTCATACCCAAGAAGACTCGAGGCGATAATCGCTGCCAAAGGTGCTTCAACACTTCAACAAAGTACTGAGTAAAGGATGTGAATACTTATGTAAATGTGTTGTTTCCATTTTTTTATATACATTTGCAAAAATGTATAAAAACCTTTTTTTGCTTTGTCTTTATGGCGTATTGGGTGTAGATTGATGAGGGAAAAAAATGATTTAATACATTTTAGAATAAGGCTGTAACGTAACAAAATGTGGAAAAGGTCAAGTGGTATGAGTACTTTCAGAAGGCACTGTATGCTTAAATCATAAGAGTTATTTTTATGCACTCCAGAGATCAACATTTTCTTAGTTTTATCTGCATTCAAAACTTAATTCAAGTCAATAAAGTTTTTCTGTAATACAATGAAGGCAGACTGTAGTTCAGATAGAGCCTGGTCAACCGTGGGGACAATAGGATACACAACAGTATCATCGTCATACAAGTGCAGGTTACAATATTTTACGGACAAGTCGATATTGTTTATTTAAAAAGTACAGGACCCAGAATCGACCCTTGCGGGACACCTTTTATAATATCCAGGAAACCTGATTTAACACCATCAGTAGATACACATTGATTTCTATCTGTCAAGTCATGTTTAAAACAGTTACATGCAGCCTGGTCAAGGCCAATTGAGGAAAGCCTCTGAATTAGCAATGAGTGATCAACAGTATCGAAAGCCTTTGACAGGTCAATGAAGAGGACAGCACAATGTTGCCTTTTTATTCATACAGTTAACCACATCATTTATAACTAAGGATGCAGCAGAGATAGTGCTATGACCTGATCTAAAACCCTGACTGATGTACATTTATATACTGTATACTGCTGATCTACATGCCATATAAAGCAATGAGGGACCCAGAGTTGGGATAGGTCGTTGGCATACTATACCTCACAACCTTCTTCTTTGCTGAATCAGCATTGTCACGCACATGACAGTTTCTCCATCTTATCTGAAGGTGTTATTGAAACACAATACTTTCCTGTGTCTCTTCCAACGACCAGCACTGGATGTTCTATCACAATAACTCTGCTGGATGGAGTCAGTATTCTATCACATTAACTGAAACCATACCTGGGTTAAACACTCTTTACTGTTGAGATATACAACAATATATAATTTGAGATTATAATAAAAAGTCCAGCCCGTGTATATTGAGCCCCCGAGTGGCGCACATATTTAAAATACTTTAAATACTCAGTGGGTTCTTGATTGAGCTAGACAGGCATAATGCAACCAATGCAAAAGTACAAACCAGGCAAGTTTAATCAAGCTCACACAGGTCTGACTCCGATTAAGAGTGCCGTTCATGGTTGATAATGTAATTACAATTATTTTTTTTGTAATTTATATAATTATATATTTTTAAAATTAACTAGGCAAGTCAGTTAAGAACAAACTCTTAATTACAATGACGCCTACCCCAGCCAAACCTGGACGACGCTGGGCCTATTGTGCCCCGCCCTATGGGACTCCCAATCACGGCCGGATGTGATACAGCCCGGGATCAAACCCGGGTCTGTAGTGACGCCTCTTGCTCTGAGATGCAGTGCCTTGGACCGCTGCGCCACTCGGGGGCTCAATATACACGGGCTGGACTTTTTATTATAATCTCAAATTATATATTGTTGTATATCTCAACAGTAAAGAGGCTAGTGGTAGGGTTAGTGTTGAGGTTGAGGCTAGGAGTAGGGTTAGTGTTAAGGTTGTGGTTGAGGCTAGGAGTAGGGTTAGTGTTAAGGTTGAGGCTAGGAGTAGGGTTAGTGTTGAGGTTGTGGTTGAGGCTAGGAGTAGGGTTAGTGTTAAGGTTGTGGTTGAGGGTAGGAGTAAGGTTATCGTTAAGGTTGAGGTTGAGGTTGAGGCTAGGGCTAGGGTTAGTGTGAAGGATGTGGTTGAGGCTAGGAGTAGGGTTAGTGTTAAGGTTGAGGATAGGGCTAGGGTTAGTGTTAAGGTTATGGTTGAGGATAGGGCTAGGGTTAGTGTTGAGGTTGTGGTTGAGACTAGGAGTAGGGTTAGTGTTGAGGTTGTGGTTGAGACTAGGAGTAGGGTTAATGTTGAGGTTGTGGTTGAGACTAGGAGTAGGGTTAATGTTGAGGTTGTGGTTGAGACTAGGAGTAGGGTTAGTGTTGAGATTGTGGTTGAGGGTAGGGTTAATGTTGAGGTTGTGGTTGAGGCTAGGAGTAGGGTTAGTGTTGAGGTTGTGGTTGAGGGTAGGAGTTGGGTTAGTGTTGAGGTTGTGGTTGAGGGTAGGGTTAATGTTGAGGTTGTGGTTGAGGCTAGGAGTAGGGTTAATGTTGAGGTTGTGGTTGAGGCTAGGAGTTGGGTTAGTGTTGAGGTTGTGGTTGAGGGTAGGAGTAAGGTTATCGTTAAGGTTGAGGTTGTGGTTGAGGCTAGGAGTAGGGTTAGTGTTGTGGTTGTGGTTGAGGCTAGGAGTAGGGTTAGTGTTAAGGTTGAGGCTAGGAGTAGGGTTAGTGTTGTGGTTGTGGTTGAGGCTAGGGCTAGGGTTAGTGTGAAGGATGTGGTTGAGGCTAGGAGTAGGGTTAGTGTTAAGGTTGAGGCTAGGAGTAGGGTTAGTGTTAAGGTTGAGGTTGAGGCTAGGGCTAGGGTTAGTGTGAAGGATGTGGTTGAGGCTAGGAGTAGGGTTAGTGTTAAGGTTGAGGCTAGGAGTAGGGTTAGTGTTAAGGTTGAGGCTAGGGGTAGGGTTAGTGTTGAGGTTAAGGTTGAGGCTAGGAGTAGGGTTAGTGTTGAGGTTGTGGTTGAGGCTAGGAGTAGGGTTAGTGTGAAGGTTGTGGTTGAGGCTAGGAGTAGGGTTAGTGTTGAGGTTGTGGTTGAGGGTAGGGTTAGTATTAAGGTTGTGTTTGAGGGTAGGAGTAAGGTTATCGTTAAGGTTGAGGTTGTGGTTGAGGGTAGGAGTAAGGTTATCGTTAAGGTTGAGGTTGTGGTTGAGGCTAGGGGTAGGGTTAGTGTGAAGGTTGTGGTTGAGACTAGGAGTAGGGTTAGTGTTAAGGTAAGTGTTGTGGTTGAGGGCTAGGGTAAGGGTTGTGGTTGTGGTTGATCCTAGGGTTAGGGCTATTGTTAGGTTTAGGGCTGGGATTACGGCAGATTTGGCTTAAGGCCTTTTCATAATTTCAACAGCCTTAGATTTATCAAGCAGTGTCAGATATAACATTGTTATTTCTTGGAAGCTGCTGTATTCATCATATACTCACAGGTTACCGTAACATAGTGTAGGTTGAGTTCATGGACTTGGGAGGAAAAATAAACAGGCAGTTCTTTGAGGAGCTGGAAAAGTACACTAGGTTACAGAATATTCCAGTCCATCCAGTCCAGAGGTTTCAAGACGTATCATTAGGAAATAAAGAAAATAGTTACATTAGCACCCTCTGCAGGTGGCACCTACACATAGTACATGGACGTATGACTTTAAGACTCTGGTATGAATAATGTATAGACCTAACTTCCAATGTGTTTTAGTTTTTTTCATGTCAAAAAGAGTATCGATCGAAAGACGACAACACAAGTAGCTCATTTTCCATTGGTTTATATTTATTGTCCTGTATATAATAACTGGTAATCTACAACTAAGTGATTTTTATACAATCCAAAGGTTTTAGCCTTGTACTCTTAATAACAAAACATGTTTACATTATGAGAGTAACACCGTATGAGTGACAGGAGGCTTGACGAATGGGAAGGAAGACAGGGTCTCTGGTTGAATCATGACCAGCAGCTGTCCCAGCTAGCACATTTGGTTCCCTGGAAGCTGTGGGAACGTACGTTTTATTAACGAAACCATAAGATTCCTGACGGTTAAAACAAAAACATTTGGGCACGTTAATATTTAGGTTGCAGGGTTCCCCTGAAAGCCAAACTTGGAGTTTTTTTTTTTTAATTAACATTCTGAGAACGGAAATTCTAGGATATTGAAGGTAATTAAATAACACTCTGAGAACATGTTTCAATAAGACTTTTAATAACACTGCTATTTTAGTTTGAGTTAACTGTTATGAACTCTCACCACAGATTGGACACATGGACATTTATTTTCTAGGCATTAATCATGCAAACACATTCCTTTTTTTATTGTGGCATGGTGTCAGTGAGATTCAAACCTATGATCTTCTGTTCTCTATCCATGGAATTAGTCCACTGCTCCAACAGGATTGACCTAGCATGCCATGTTTAAAAAAAATAACTCTAACAAAGATGTTCATTTTAGTCTATATAAACAGACCCTAGTTCAAAGACAAAAAACACTCATTAAGATCAGGGGTGGCCAATTAGTGAGTGCGGCCAACACATCTGAACACATTTAACAAGATAGAGAGTTTTGTTGATGCTGAGAACAGAATGTATGTGTTTTTAAATAACATTCTTACAACGTTCTTTGAACGTTACTAATGTTTTCTGGTGTTTTTTATGGAACGTTTTCTTAATGTTCTGAGAACATGACTTTAAATAGAACCAAGAGGAAACCTGTAGAAAACGTTACGCTGAAGTACTGGAATACCCAAAGAAGAACGTTATTTCTTAACGTTCTCTGAACGTTCTGAAAACATGACTTTAAATAGAACCATGAAGAAACCTGTAGAAAATGTTTTTTTTTGTCAAAGTACTGAAATTCCCACAGAAGAATGTTATAAAATTGTAGTAAATGTTATGGGAAGGTTGTATGCTAAATAAACATAGGACGTTCACGCTCTAACCAAGCTCTAAGAAACATATGGTTTTCAGAACGTTATGTGCTAGCTGGGGACCTATCAGCACAGAGTAGTAAACAGAGACAGGGAACATGATGGGCATCTAGTGGGACTACCTGTGTCTGGGTGCACGCGTTTTGCTAGCAGGGGCATTCGCCGCATACATAGTTTAGGTGACCACTGGCTTGTAAAACGAGCAGACCCTCTGTCTTTGACCTCATGTCAGGTCAGAGCCAGTTACCAGGACACCTCTGGTTAAAAGCAGGGATAGATCAGCCTTTTACAGCAGGGGCAATGTGATTGGTAACACCGACAACAAACTAGCCCAATCAACACACCTTTGTCTGCAGAGAGCCAATCCAGGACTGGTTTATGATTTGGACAGTAGGAGTTGGTAGAAGTGGAGCCCTGCAGCTAACAGCCCCTCTAAGACTATAACTAGGCCCTCTAAGTAACCCTGTGTACGAGCATTATAAATCGCATCAGGTAAGAGATTGGGAACCCGGCCGCCATAGAAACAAGCTATGTCCAGCTCAGCTCACTCACTTCTTAAAGGAAGCAGAAGCTTTCATGACAAATAAAAAGGATTTGGGTTAAAACATCAATTGACGTTCTGTATATTCATAGATCAGAATGTGTACATATGCAGCAATTCTATCTCCCATTAAATATTAAGATCTCAACAACACAGTTCTTCAAATTGTTTTAAAAACATTCGATGAGACAAAACAAATAAATAATCAAATAAATAAACAATTAAATAACATAAGAAATAGATAAATAATTGGAATAAATAACTGAATAAATAGCTGTGGGTAAAAGATAGACCCCCCTCACATGATTGCATGGATGCTTTTGCAGAAAATATCTTTAGAAGGAGCATCTTTACAGAGCGACTTCACGTCACTGGTCATTGGGCAAGAGGTCTGAACATAATACATAGTGGAATAGGGAAGAGAGAAAAAGTACATAATAATCAAACATTTGTCCCTTTTTTTTGCCTCTGTGTGTGATTACAGGTCAGGAATGTCAGGGCCATGTTCAGTACCAAAACGTTTTCGATCGTTTCAGATAGAAATACCACAAATAGAGCCGACGTCATTCCTTATTCTACATCTCAGAGATGCATGTTTGTTCTACATAGCATACTTCTATCTGAACGTGCCCCAAGTCAGAATAGGGGGCAGGGAGAGATGCACCCTGGGACCTGTAGTACTGTAGTGGCAGGGACAGGTGCACCCTGGGACCTGTAGTACTGTAGTGGCAGGCAGCAGGGCGCTCTGGTACAAGCAGCAGCCTTCCTCCTTTCTAATGCATCATCATGCGAAGTCATCATCAAATAACAAGCCTCTTCAAAAAAAATCACATAGAATATACAGTGCATAGTTTACAAGCCAGAACTTCCAGTTTAGAATCATCTATACATCCTGATATATCAGTTCCCTTCTGCATGCTAAATCGTCAGCCAACTTTTCTTTTGTTCTTTATCGCATCTGTTGATCTCTCTGGTTCCTAAAATAAAGCATATGTTTTTGGGGAAATTATGTAATGACATTGGAGGAAGAATTGCCCAGTGCTGTTTTATTTGATTTGATTTCTTTTCCACTTGTATCTCTTCTTTTCATCTTCTTCGACAAACTCATGGAAGTTTCCCATTGCTGGAATATTTTTGTGGGGGGTTTACTTTTGCTATGCAGAAAGATATAGAGAAAGTGCTTACAGAATTGTTCTTTATCAATTATTTTCAAAAAGCATGATCTGAAAAATGTTATTTTAAATAACTGCCTGTGTGAGGACAAATCGATATTTCAGATCCAGGCTCGGGTTAACGCTGGTATACAGAGATGGAGACTGAGGATGGTAAAAAAAAAAAACACAGAGAAGGACTGACCCTGTGTTTGGACCAATCAGGGACGCATAACATGATTTATCTCCCTCCCCCCCTCCCCCTCTATCTCTCTCTCTCTCTCTCTCTCTCTCTCTCCCCCCCCCCCTCACCCTCTCCCCCGCTATCTCTCACTCTCTCATCAGAAGCCGGGGCTTTCATAGCTGCTGCGACTGTAGTTGCTGTGGCTCCTGGGGCTGCGTGAGCGGCTGTGGCTCCTGGTGTGGCTGTGACTGCAGCTGTAGCTGCGGCTGCGACTCCTCCCTGAGTGGGAGGTGCTTGACATGGAACTGGAGGAGGAAGGGCTGGGGCGGTAGTACGGGATAGGCCGCTTCCGAGCGCTGAGGAGAGGAGAAGATAGGAGATTAGACAGTACATAAATCTCTTGTAGGAGTTAGTTAGTGTGAAGAGGACCACCCCACTGACAGCTGACCAGAGAGCGTGTTTTCTTGTCTCTTGGTCCAGTAGAATGCAACATAATCCATTTTTTAAATACTCTCAGAATTTAAATATCAAATGTATTTAAAAAAAAAAAAAAATAATAATCCATGTACTGTACCACGTCAAATCTATAACATGTTTGAATCTTAATAAAGGTAAAAAAATAAGGCACTTGGTCAGCTGTCATCAAAAGCAAACCAGAGAAATTGACATACTGTAGTTATCGTTGTATTTATTACTGTAGTTGTTACTGTGGTTGTTACTGTAGTTATTATTGTATTTATTACTGTAGTTGTTACTGTGGTTGTTACTGTAGTTATCGTTGTATTTATTACTGTAGTTGTTACTGTGGTTGTTACTGTAGTTATTATTGTATTTATTACTGTAGTTGTTACTGTGGTTGTTACTGTAGTTATCGTTGTATTTATTACTGTAGTTGTTACTGTGGTTGTTACTGTAGTTATTATTGTATTTATTACTGTAGTTGTTACTGTGGTTGTTACTGTAGTTATTATTGTATTTATTACTGTAGTTGTTACTGTGGTTGTTACTGTAGTTATTATTGTATTTATTACTGTAGTTGTTACTGTGGTTGTTACTGTAGTTATCATTGTATTTATTACTGTAGTTGTTACTGTGGTTGTTACTGTAGTTATCGTTGTATTTATTACTGTAGTTGTTACTGTGGTTGTTACTGTAGTTATTATTGTATTTATTACTGTAGTTGTTACTGTGGTTGTTACTGTAGTTATCGTTGTATTTATTACTGTAGTTGTTACTGTGGTTGTTACTGTAGTTATCATTGTATTTATTACTGTAGTTGTTACTGTGGTTGTTACTGTAGTTATCGTTGTATTTATTACTGTAGTTGTTACTGTGGTTGTTACTGTAGTTATTATTGTATTTATTACTGTAGTTGTTACTGTGGTTGTTACTGTAGTTATTATTGTATTTATTACTGTAGTTGTTACTGTGGTTGTTACTGTAGTTATTATTGTATTTATTACTGTAGTTGTTACTGTGGTTGTTACTGTAGTTATTATTGTATTTATTACTGTAGTTGTTACTGTGGTTGTTACTATGGTTATTAGGTGATACAGTCAGATTGAGAGGTGCTGAAAGAGAGCAGATGCATGTGTTAGTTAGTAGGCGTCCACACACACACACACACACACACTTCAATGGGTTAAAAGCGCTGAGATGGCCATATTAGTGGACATCCTCAAGGTGCAACCTAAGTGACTCTTGCAGAAGTTGAGAGGTTTGAGAGGTTGCTGCTGGTAAGTTAAGCGCTGTTAGCCACACAAAAAAAAAAGGACAGGAAAATGATCTGAAGGTTAGCCAACAACCACAAATCAGGTGACTTAACGATCTAGGAACGACGTCAGCTCTGTCAAGGTGCTTCTGCTACTGAATGAGTATTCATTGGAATCATCTCAAAAGAATTGTCATTGGAATTTCTGTAGATTCACAATTTGGGATAACGATCAAGTTCAAGGGAGACATTACTGACTAAGATGAAGACCTTGATAGCACCTTCATCAAAAACCCTGTGTTATAACATTAGTGGACATCTAACTGTTTCTCTAGTGCTCGTGTGAGTTTATTCAAGTGGCTTTACTAAAAGGAAAAGAGGATAGAAAGAAGGAGAGAGACTCGAGGGAAAGGAGCAGTGTTACTCTTGGGAAGTTTGTTCTGTTGGTTAGCTGCTTCACCAGACTTCAGTCAGGAGGACTAGGAGAGTCCTGCTGCACGGCAACTGTTACCACAGTAACCTAGCCTGCAGCTCAGCAGCATTCTGTTGTCTTGGCTTCCAGGGGAATCTTCCTTTGTACAGGAGTGACAGAGGAGTGACAAGAACCAGCATTTTATCGAAAAGGACTCCACACATATTCTAGGAAATACAATTGAATAATATTATTGCTACTGTGTGCCATCGCTCAGCTGTGACAAATCCAGTCTGTGATAAAGGTTGTACACTTCTATGATATAAATACATTTCACCTTAAATAATATAACATTTTCAGTTCCACTTGATTAAGGATAAAACACACACATATGTACTTAAAATAACCCCACATTTACAGTAATTATGCTGAGTATCCACAATCAAATTGTTGAGAAAAACCAAAGAAAAGCTGAGGGAGAAACCTTAACAATCTCTCCCAAAGATGTCAGTGTTACAACTTTATTGTGCTTTCACTGAGGGAGCATGGTTACATACTGTAGATCCTCTGTTACCTGGTGATCCTGCGAGCCTCCATGAAGCTGGGAGAATCTCGTCTCCTCTTCCTGATGGGAGAGTAACTCCTGGAGCGACGGTGAGCACGGTCAGCGTCAGAGTGGTGAGGACTCTCTCTCTCCTTAGCGGAAAAACTAAAAATACACAAAAATTGTCATGTATTGGACAGAAAAAAAAAACAAATGTATGAAAAAAGTAATGTTTGTGTCAAAATAAAATCACTGGGAAGCTAAACTAAACTACAAAAGTTTCTAGTAGACCTAAAACCAAGAGGTTAATCTGGCCTTCCTGGTAGGTTAACTATTATCCATAGACTAGTTAGTATCCTTCCTCTTGGTGGTACAGTGGTTCTTCCTTTAAAAGTTTTGAGCTTATGCCGCGACCATTTGTGGTAGATGGTGCAGATTGTGGTAAATTGCGTCATTCTGGCAACAATGGCTGACACTTAAATAACGTGCCATAGAATTTTGCGGCAGCCCACAAAATGTGCTGCAGCAAGACACAACGTTTAAAGGAAGAACCATTGTAGGTTAACTATCATCCACAGACTAGTTAGTAACCCTTCTTCTTGGTGGTAGGTTAACTATCATCTACAGACTAGTAAGTAACCCTTCCCGTAGGCGGTGTTCCTCACCTGGAATTGTTCTGTCTGGCATGGACGTGGAGGGACTTGGCCTTGCTGGGGCCTCTCTCTCTGGAGGCAGAGCATGATGAGGACCGTCCTGAGCTCCAGGAGCTGCTGCGCTGCCGGACCCCGACACCGCCCCGCCCCCGAGACTCACTCTTCTTCGTGCCTGACCCAGACGCATGGTGGTGCCGCCCTGGGGATGCAGACAGCCTCTGGTGATGGGACTGTCCCCGACCCCCACGGTGGTGTCGCTTGGATGAGTGGGATCCTTTAGTCCTGGAGGTAGATAGGTAATGAGTATCAGTTGATTGGTGGTAACAGAGGAAAGATGGCGGTCATGATGGATACCTTTAGTAGCTTTAATTTATAGTAGCTTTAGTAGCTTTAATTTATTTTAAAAATGTTATTTAACCTTTATTTTGCTAGGCAAGTCAGTTAGGAACAAATTCTAATTTACAATGACGGCCTACGCCGGTCAAACCCTCCCCTAATCCGGACGATGCTGGGCCAACTGTGCGCCACCCTATGGGACTCACAATCAGCGCCGGTTTCCCTCAATCCTGACTAGTCTCCCAGTCCCTGTCGCTGAAAAACATCCCCATGGCATGATGCTGCCACCACCATGCTTCACCACAGGGATGGGGCCAGTTTTCCTCCAGATGTGACGCTTGGCATTCAGGCCAAAGAGTTCAATCTTGGTTTCATAAGACCAGAGAATCTTGTTTCTCATGGTCTGAGAGTCCTTTAGGTGCCTTTTGGCAAACTCCAAGCGGGCTGTCATGTGCCTTTACTGAGGAGTAGCTTCCGTCTGGCCATTCTACCATTTAAAAAAATAAATAATACAAAATGATTTAACCTTTATTGAAGTCAATTAAGAACAAATTCTTATTTACAATGACGGCCTACACCGGACAAACCTGGACGACGCTGGGCCAATTGTCCTCCGCCCTATGGGACTCCCAATCCCGGCCGGTTGTGATACAGCCTGGATTCAAACCAGGATGGTTGTCCTTCTGGAATGTCCTTCCATATTCATAGAGGAACTCTGGAGCTCTTTCAGAGTGACCATCGGGTTCCTGGTCACCTACCTGACCAAGGCCCTTCCCCTGATGGCTCAATTTGGCCGGGCGGCCAGCTCTAGGAAGAGTCTTGTTGGTTACAAACGTCTTCCATTTAAGAATGGTGGAGGCCAATGTGTTCTTGGGAACGTTCAATCCTGCATACATTTTTTGGTACCCTTCCCCAGATCTGTGCCTCATCACAATCCTGTCTTGGGGCTCTACAGACAATTCATTCGACCTCATGGCTTGGTTTTTGCTCTGACATGCACTGTCAACTGTGGGACCTTATATAGACAGGTGTGTGCCTTTCCAAATCATGTCCAATCAATTGAATTTACCACAGGTGGACTCCATTCAAGTTGTAGAAACATCTCAAGGATAATCAATGGAAGCAGGATGCACCTGAGCTCAATTTCAAGTCTCATAGCAAAGGGTCTGAATACTTATGTAAATAAGGTATTTCTGTTTTTTTATTAGTAATAAATTAGCGATTTTTTTTTTCTTCGCTTTGTCATTATGGAGTATTGTGTGTAGATTTATGACATTTTTTTTTTTAAATCAATTTTAGAATAAGGCTGTAACGTAACAAAATGTTGAAAAAGGGAAGGGATCTGAATACTTTCCGAATGCACTGGTTATATATATTTATTTGTTTAATAATATTTTTTAAGGGGTGCTGCAGCACTTTCAGCACCCCTCCTTCCTGCAGCTATGTATGTTATGGTCTGTGGGGTGAATTTTCCTTGCATGGTTTAGGTCCATTTGTAGAATCTTTGCGTGTATTGAAGCTGTTCTGGCATCTCGTGGTGACCAAACACCCTTTTAAGACGTTTATGTTGGTTTTTCATTTATTTTGGCATTTACCTCTATGCGCTTCTGATACAATGTTATCCACAGTCATTTTTTTTTGAAACTCTGTGGCTAAATTATGCTCTCTCATGTATTTAGAACATTGTGGTTGGATAATTAAAAAAAAAAATCATAATAATGTAATTATTTTGTTTGTTTTTTTGCCTCTTGGGCCCCCTATAGACTTGTGCCCAGCCCCTGACTCACACAATTGACAAGTCACATTTATTTATCATTCAGTTTTTTGGTGGGGATTTTTTATGAATCGGTTACCCAATCAAGGTACTACCGATCATGTAATTAAAAATGTTTTTGTTTTTGAGCACCCATGGGCCGGTGCTCATGGGTTTAAGCTCCAGTAATTCCCTGCATTAATCCGGCTCTGCCAATGACCGGTAAAGGTTATGTCAGTATGGCCGGTCCAATCTCTCTGCTTACTTCTTCTGGTGAGAGCTCTTTTCTCTGTGAGGATGCAGGTTATGTTGAGAGTGGGCGGAGTCACTGCTGTGAGTCGGCGAATGGGAGCGCTTCCCCTGGACTCTGTGACCTATGTGACCTCCCCATCTCCCTGACGACCCCAGGCCCGTCGTCTGCCTGTCCTCCCCATGTAGGGCCTCTCCAGCCTGGGCAGCAGTACTTCCTGGGGCCCTGTAGAGGGCAGTGTGGGCCTTGTTCTCTCCTCCTCTCAGTTGTGGCAGTATCACGGTGGACTGGGCTCCCAGAGTAGCAGCAGTCAGCATTCTCAGCTTCTGTAGAGAGATGATAACCAACAAACGGAAAAAAAAATAATAACCAAAGACAAAACAGAAAAAAGGGGAAGAAAGGGCCTTAGAGTTTGTCACAGTGGAGGGTTTGAGTGCTACGGTGTACTTGCCAAAAGAGGGTCAACATCTAAAAGAAACGATCTAGGTTTTTTCTTGATATGGCTTATAGACAGTCCTCTATGGTGCAGCGCATGCAATACTCTGGCATGCAAAACCATAATGAGACGAAGAAATCATAATCCCCAAAAATAAACAAAACAAAACTAGAAGAGGGAGAGGAAGAATGGTAAACAATATCAAATTAACAAAATAAAAAGTTATAGAGCAGAGAGAGGAGAACAGAGAAGAAAAGAGAGAGGAGAGTAGAGAGTTACAGTAGAGAGAGTAGAGAGTTACAGTAGAGAGAGTTACAGTATAAAGAGCTACAGTAGAGAGAGTAGAGAGTTACAGTAGAGAGCATAAAGAGATACAGTAGAGAGAGTAGAGAGTTAGAGTAGAGAGTTACAGTAGAGAGAGTAGAGAGTTACAGTAGAGAGAGATACAGTAGAGAGAGTAGAGAGTTACAGTAGAGATAGTTACAGTAGAAAGAGCTACAGTAGAGAGAGTAGAGAGTTACAGTAGAGAGAGTAGAGAGTTACAGTAGAGAGAGTAGAGAGTTACAGTAGAGAGAGTAGAGAGTTACAGTAGAGATAGTTACAGTACAGAGAGTTACAGTACAGAGAGTAGAGAGTTACAGTAGAGAGAGTAGAGAGTTACAGTAGAGAGAGTTACAGTACAGAGAGTTACAGTACAGAGAGTAGAGAGTTACAGTAGAGAGAGTAGAGAGTTACAGTAGAGATAGTTACAGTAGAAAGAGCTACAGTAGAGAGAGTAGAGAGTTACAGTAGAGAGAGTAGAGAGTTACGGTAGAGAGAGTAGAGAGTTACAGTAGAGAGAGTAGAGAGTTACAGTAGAGATAGTTACAGTACAGAGAGTTACAGTACAGAGAGTAGAGAGTTACAGTACAGAGAGTAGAGAGTTACAGTAGAGAGAGTAGAGAGTTACAGTAGAGAGAGTTACAGTAGAGAGAGTTACAGTACAGAGAGTAGAGAGTTACAGTAGAGAGAGTAGAGAGTTACAGTAGAGAGAGTAGAGTTACAGTAGAGATAGTTACAGAAGAGAGAGTAGAGAGTTACAGTAGAGAGAGTAGAGAGTTACAGTAGAGAGAGTAGAGAGTTACAGTAGAGATAGTTACAGTAGAAAGAGCTACAGTAGAGAGAGTAGAGAGTTACAGTAGAGAGCATAAAGAGAAACAGTAGAGAGAGTTACAGTAGATATAGTAGAGCTACAGTAGAGAGAGTAGAGAGTTACAGTAGAGAAAGTTACAGTAGAGATAGTAGAGCGAGTTACAGTAGAGAGAGTAGAGAGTTAGTGGAGAGCGTAAAGAGTTACAGTAGAGAGTAGAGAGTTACAGTAGAGAGAGATACAGTAGAGAGAGTAGAGAGTTACAGTAGAGAGAGTAGAGAGTTACAGAAGAGAGAGAAGAGAGTTACAGTAGAGAGCATAACGAGTTACAGTAGAGAGAGTAGAGAGTTACAGTAGAGAGAGTAGAGAGTTACAGAAGAGAGAGTTACAGTAGTGAGAGTAGAGAGTTCCAGTAGAGAGAGATACAGTAGAGAGAGTAGAGAGTTACAGTAGAGAGCATAAAGAGTTACAGTAGAAAGAGTAGATAGTTAATGTAGAGAGAGATACATTAGAGAGAGTAGAGAGTTACAGTAGAGAGAGTAGAGAGTTACAGTAGAGAGAGAAGAGAGTTACAGTAGAGAGCATAACGAGTTACAGTAGAGAGAGTAGAAAGTTACAGTAGAGAGAGTAGAGAGTTACAGTAGTGAGAGTAGAGAGTTACAGTAGTGAGAGTAGAGAGTTACAGTAGAGAGAGTAGAGAGTTACAGTAGAGATAGTTACAGTACAGAGAGTTACAGTACAGAGGGTAGAGAGTTACAGTACAGAGAGTAGAGAGTTACAGTAGAGAGAGTAGAGAGTTACAGTAGAGATAGTTACAGTAGAGAGAGTAGAGAGTTACAGTAGAGAGAGTAGAGAGTTACAGTAGAGAGAGTAGAGAGTTACAGTAGAGATAGTTACAGTAGAGAGAGTAGAGAGTTACAGTAGAGATAGTAGAGCTACAGTAGAGAGAGTAGAGTTACGGTAGAGATAGTTACAGTACAAAGAGCTACAGTAGAGAGAGTAGAGAGACCGTAGAGATAGTTACAGTAGAAAGAGCTACAGTAGAGAGAGTAGAGAGTTACAGTAGAGATAGTTACAGTAGAAAGAGCTACAGTAGAGAGAGTAGAGAGTTACAGTAGAGAGCATAAAGAGAAACAGTAGAGAGAGTTACAGTAGAGATAGTAGAGCTACAGTAGAGAGAGTAGAGAGTTACAGTAGAGAAAGTTACAGTAGAGATAGAAGAGCGAGTTACAGTAGAGAGAGTAGAGAGTTAGTGGAGAGCGTAAGGAGTTACAGTAGAGAGTAGAGAGTTACAGTAGAGAGAGTAGAGAGTTACAGAAGAGAGAGATACAGTAGAGAGAGTAGAGAGTTACAGTAGAGAGAGATACAGTAGAGAGAGTAGAGAGTTACAGTAGAGAGAGTAGAGAGTTACAGAAGAGAGAGTTACAGTAGTGAGAGTAGAGAGTTACAGTAGAGAGCATAAAGAGTTACAGTAGAAAGAGTAGAGAGTTACAGTAGAGAGAGATACATTAGAGAGAGAGAGAGTTACAGTAGAGAGTAGAGAGTTACAGTAGAGATAGTTACAGTAGAGAGAGTAGAGAGTTACAGTAGAGATAGTAGAGTTACAGTAGAGCGAGTAGAGAGTTACAGTAGTGAGAGTAGAGAGTTACAGTAGAGAGAGTAGAGAGTTACAGTAGTGAGAGTAGAGAGTTACAGTAGAGAGAGAAGAGAGTTACAGTAGAGAGCATAACAAGTTACAGTAGTGAGAGTAGAAAGTTACAGTAGAGAGTAGAGAGTTACAGTAGAGAGAGTAGAGAGTTACAGTAGTGAGAGTAGAGTTACAGTAGTGAGAGTAGAAAGTTACAGTAGAGAGAGTAGAGAGTTACAGTAGAGAGAGTAGAGAGTTACAGTAGTGAGAGTAGAGAGTTACAGTAGAGAGAGTAGAGAGTTACAGAAGAGAGAGTTACAGTAGTGAGAGTAGAGAGTTACAGTAGAGAGCATAAAGAGTTACAGTAGAAAGAGTAGAGAGTTACAGTAGAGAGAGATACATTAGAGAGAGTAGAGAGTTACAGTAGAGAGAGTAGAGAGTTACAGTAGAGAGCATAACGAGTTACAGTAGAGAGAGTAGAAAGTTACAGTAGAGAGAGTAGAGAGTTACAGTAGTGAGAGTAGAGTTACAGTAGAGATAGTTACAGTAGAGAGAGTAGAGAGTTACAGTAGAGAGAGTAGAGAGTTACAGTAGAGAGTAGAGAGTTACAGTAGAGATAGTTACAGTAGAGAGAGTAGAGAGTTACAGTAGAGACAGTAGAGCTACAGTAGAGAGAGTAGAGTTACAGTAGAGATAGTTACAGTAGAGATAGTTACAGTAGAAAGAGCTACAGTAGAGAGAGTAGAGAGTTACAGTAGAGAGCATAAAGAGAAACAGTAGAGAGAGTTACAGTAGAGATAGTAGAGCTACAGTAGAGAGAGTAGAGAGTTACAGTAGAGAAAGTTACAGTAGAGATAGTAGAGCGAGATACAGTAGAGAGAGTAGAGAGTTAGTGGAGAGCGTAAAGAGTTACAGTAGAGAGTAGAGAGTTACGGTAGAGAGAGTAGAGAGTTACAGAAGAGAGAGATACAGTAGAGAGAGTAGAGAGTTACAGTAGAGAGATACAGTAGAGAGAGTAGAGAGTTACAGTAGAGAGAGTAGAGAGTTACAGAAGAGAGAGATACAGTAGAGAGAGTAGAGAGTTACAGAAGAGAGAGTTACAGTAGAGAGAGTAGAGAGTTCCAGTAGAGAGAGATACAGTAGAGAGAGTAGAGAGTTACAGTAGAGAGCATAAAGAGTTACAGTAGAAAGAGTAGAGAGTTACAGTAGAGATAGTAGAGCTACAGTAGAGAGAGTAGAGTTACAGTAGAGATAGTTACAGTAGAAAGAGCTACAGTGGAGAGAGTAGAGAGTTACCGTAGAGATAGTTACAGTAGAAAGAGCTACAGTAGAGAGAGTAGAGAGTTACAGTAGAGATAGTTACAGTAGAAAGAGCTACAGTAGAGAGAGTAGAGAGTTACAGTAGAGAGCATAAAGAGAAACAGTAGAGAGAGTTACAGTAGATATAGTAGAGCTACAGTAGAGAGAGTAGAGAGTTACAGTAGAGAAAGTTACAGTAGAGATAGTAGAGCGAGTTACAGTAGAGAGAGTAGAGAGTTAGTGGAGAGCGTAAAGAGTTACAGTAGAGAGTAGAGAGTTACAGTAGAGAGAGATACAGTAGAGAGAGTAGAGAGTTACAGTAGAGAGAGTAGAGAGTTACAGAAGAGAGAGAAGAGAGTTACAGTAGAGAGCATAACGAGTTACAGTAGAGAGAGTAGAGAGTTACAGTAGAGAGAGTAGATAGTTACAGAAGAGAGAGTTACAGTAGTGAGAGTAGAGAGTTCCAGTAGAGAGAGATACAGTAGAGAGAGTAGAGAGTTACAGTAGAGAGCATAAAGAGTTACAGTAGAAAGAGTAGATAGTTAATGTAGAGAGAGATACATTAGAGAGAGTAGAGAGTTACAGTAGAGAGAGTAGAGAGTTACAGTAGAGAGAGAAGAGAGTTACAGTAGAGAGCATAACGAGTTACAGTAGAGAGAGTAGAAAGTTACAGTAGAGAGAGTAGAGAGTTACAGTAGTGAGAGTAGAGAGTTACAGTAGTGAGAGTAGAGAGTTACAGTAGAGAGAGTAGAGAGTTACAGTAGAGATAGTTACAGTACAGAGAGTTACAGTACAGAGGGTAGAGAGTTACAGTACAGAGAGTAGAGAGTTACAGTAGAGAGAGTAGAGAGTTACAGTAGAGATAGTTACAGTAGAGAGAGTAGAGAGTTACAGTAGAGAGAGTAGAGAGTTACAGTAGAGATAGTTAGAGTAGAGAGAGTAGAGAGTTACAGTAGAGATAGTAGAGCTACAGTAGAGAGAGTAGAGTTACGGTAGAGATAGTTACAGTACAAAGAGCTACAGTAGAGAGAGTAGAGAGACCGTAGAGATAGTTACAGTAGAAAGAGCTACAGTAGAGAGAGTAGAGAGTTACAGTAGAGATAGTTACAGTAGAAAGAGCTACAGTAGAGAGAGTAGAGAGTTACAGTAGAGAGCATAAAGAGAAACAGTAGAGAGAGTTACAGTAGAGATAGTAGAGCTACAGTAGAGAGAGTAGAGAGTTACAGTAGAGAAAGTTACAGTAGAGATAGAAGAGCGAGTTACAGTAGAGAGAGTAGAGAGTTAGTGGAGAGCGTAAGGAGTTACAGTAGAGAGTAGAGAGTTACAGTAGAGAGAGTAGAGAGTTACAGAAGAGAGAGATACAGTAGAGAGAGTAGAGAGTTACAGTAGAGAGAGATACAGTAGAGAGAGTAGAGAGTTACAGTAGAGAGAGTAGAGAGTTACAGAAGAGAGAGTTACAGTAGTGAGAGTAGAGAGTTACAGTAGAGAGCATAAAGAGTTACAGTAGAAAGAGTAGAGAGTTACAGTAGAGAGAGATACATTAGAGAGAGTAGAGAGTTACAGTAGAGAGTAGAGAGTTACAGTAGAGATAGTTACAGTAGAGAGAGTAGAGAGTTACAGTAGAGATAGTAGAGTTACAGTAGAGCGAGTATAGAGTTACAGTAGTGAGAGTAGAGAGTTACAGTAGAGAGAGTAGAGAGTTACAGTAGTGAGAGTAGAGAGTTACAGTAGAGAGAGAAGAGAGTTACAGTAGAGAGCATAACAAGTTACAGTAGTGAGAGTAGAAAGTTACAGTAGAGAGTAGAGAGTTACAGTAGAGAGAGTAGAGAGTTACAGTAGTGAGAGTAGAGTTACAGTAGTGAGAGTAGAAAGTTACAGTAGAGAGAGTAGAGAGTTACAGTAGAGAGAGTAGAGAGTTACAGTAGTGAGAGTAGAGAGTTACAGTAGAGAGAGTAGAGAGTTACAGAAGAGAGAGTTACAGTAGTGAGAGTAGAGAGTTACAGTAGAGAGCATAAAGAGTTACAGTAGAAAGAGTAGAGAGTTACAGTAGAGAGAGATACATTAGAGAGAGTAGAGAGTTACAGTAGAGAGAGTAGAGAGTTACAGTAGAGAGCATAACGAGTTACAGTAGAGAGAGTAGAAAGTTACAGTAGAGAGAGTAGAGAGTTACAGTAGTGAGAGTAGAGTTACAGTAGAGATAGTTACAGTAGAGAGAGTAGAGAGTTACAGTAGAGAGAGTAGAGAGTTACAGTAGAGAGTAGAGAGTTACAGTAGAGATAGTTACAGTAGAGAGAGTAGAGAGTTACAGTAGAGACAGTAGAGCTACAGTAGAGAGAGTAGAGTTACAGTAGAGATAGTTACAGTAGAGATAGTTACAGTAGAAAGAGCTACAGTAGAGAGAGTAGAGAGTTACAGTAGAGAGCATAAAGAGAAACAGTAGAGAGAGTTACAGTAGAGATAGTAGAGCTACAGTAGAGAGAGTAGAGAGTTACAGTAGAGAAAGTTACAGTAGAGATAGTAGAGCGAGATACAGTAGAGAGAGTAGAGAGTTAGTGGAGAGCGTAAAGAGTTACAGTAGAGAGTAGAGAGTTACAGTAGAGAGAGTAGAGAGTTACAGAAGAGAGAGATACAGTAGAGAGAGTAGAGAGTTACAGTAGAGAGATACAGTAGAGAGAGTAGAGAGTTACAGTAGAGAGAGTAGAGAGTTACAGAAGAGAGAGATACAGTAGAGAGAGTAGAGAGTTACAGAAGAGAGAGTTACAGTAGAGAGAGTAGAGAGTTCCAGTAGAGAGAGATACAGTAGAGAGAGTAGAGAGTTACAGTAGAGAGCATAAAGAGTTACAGTAGAAAGAGTAGAGAGTTACAGTAGAGATAGTAGAGCTACAGTAGAGAGAGTAGAGTTACAGTAGAGATAGTTACAGTAGAAAGAGCTACAGTGGAGAGAGTAGAGAGTTACCGTAGAGATAGTTACAGTAGAAAGAGCTACAGTAGAGAGAGTAGAGAGTTACAGTAGAGATAGTTACAGTAGAAAGAGCTACAGTAGAGAGAGTAGAGAGTTACAGTAGAGAGCATAAATAGAAACAGTAGAGAGAGTTACAGTAGAGATAGTAGAGCTACAGTAGAGAGAGTAGAGAGTTACAGTAGAGAAAGTTACAGTAGAGATAGTAGAGCGAGTTACAGTAGAGAGAGTAGAGAGTTAGTGGAGAGCATAAAGAGTTACAGTAGAGAGTAGAGAGTTACAGTAGAGAGAGATACAGTAGAGAGAGTAGAGAGTTACAGTAGAGAGAGTAGAGAGTTACAGAAGAGAGAGTTACAGTAGTGAGAGTAGAGAGTTACAGTAGAGAGAGATACATTAGAGAGAGTAGAGAGTTACAGTAGAGAGAGTAGAGAGTTACAGTAGAGAGAGAAGAGAGTTACAGTAGAGAGCATAACAAGTTACAGTAGAGAGAGTAGAAAGTTACAGTAGAGAGAGTAGAGAGTTACAGTAGAGAGCATAACAAGTTACAGTAGAGAGAGTAGAAAGTTACAGTAGAGAGAGTAGAGAGTTACAGTAGTGAGAGTAGAGAGTTACAGTAGAGAGAGTAGAGAGTTACAGTAGAGAGATATACAGTAGAGAGAGTAGAGAGTTACAGTAGTGAGAGTAGAGAGTTACAGTAGAGAGAGAAGAGAGTTACAGTAGAGAGCATAACAAGTTACAGTAGTGAGAGTAGAAAGTTACAGTAGAGAGTAGAGAGTTACAGTAGAGAGAGTAGAGAGTTACAGTAGTGAGAGTAGAGTTACAGTAGTGAGAGTAGAAAGTTACAGTAGAGAGAGTAGAGAGTTACAGTAGAGAGAGTAGAGAGTTACAGTAGTGAGAGTAGAGAGTTACAGTAGAGAGAGTAGAGAGTTACAGTAGAGAGAGTTACAGTAGAGAGAAGAGAGTTACAGTAGAGAGAGTAGAGAGTTACAGTAGTGAGAGTAGAGAGTTACAGTAGAGAGAGTAGAGAGTTACAGTAGAGAGAAGAGAGTTACAGTAGAGAGAGTAGAGAGTTACAGTAGAGAGAGTAGAGAGTTACAGTAGAGAGATATACAGTAGAGAGAGTAGAGAGTTACAGTAGTGCGAGTAGAGAGTTACAGTAGAGAGAGTAGAGAGTTACAGTAGAGAGAGTTACAGTAGAGAGATAAGAGAGTTACAATAAAGAAAGTAGAGCTACAGTAGAGAGAGTAGAGAGTTACAGTAGAGAGAGTAGAGTGTTACAGTAAGGACCCTAGAGCTACAGCAGAGAGAGTTACAGTAGAGTTACAGTCGAGAGAGTAGAGAGTTACAGTAGAGAGAGTTACTGTAGAGAGAGAAGAGAGTTACAGTAAAGATAGTAGCGCTACAGCAGAGAGAATTACAGTAGAGAGTTAAAATAGAGAGAGAAGAGAGTTACAGTAGAGAGAGAAGTGAGTTACAGTAGAGAGAGCTACAGTAGAGAGCGTTACAGTAGAGAGAGTTACAGTAGAGAGAGTAGAGAGTTACAGTAGAGAGAGTTACAGTAGAGAGAGAAGAGAGTTACAGTAGAGAGAGTTACAGTAGAGAGAGTTACAGTAGAGAGAGTAGAGAGTTACAGTAGAGAGAGTTACAGTAGAGAGAGAAGAGAGTTACAGTAGAGAGAGTTACAGTAGAGAGAGTTACAGTGGAGAGAGTTACAGTAGAGAGAAGAGAGTTACAGTAGAGATAGTAGAGCAATAGCAGAGAGAGTTACAGTAGAGAGAGTTACAGTAGAGAGAGAAGATAGTTACAGTAGAGAGAGTTACAGTAGAGAGAGAAGAGAGTTACAGTAGAGAGAGTTACAGTAGAGAGAGTTACAGTAGAGAGAGTAGAGAGTTACAGTAGAGAGAGTTACAGTAGAGAGAGTTACAGTGGAGAGAGTTACAGTAGAGAGAAGAGAGTTACAGTAGAGATAGTAGAGCAATAGCAGAGAGTTACAGTAGAGAGAGTTACTGTAGAGAGAGGAGAGTTACAGTAAAGATAGTAGCGCTACAGCAGAGAGAATTACAGTAGAGAGTTAAAATAGAGAGAGAAGAGAGTTACAGTAGAGAGAGCTACAGTAGAGAGAGTTACAGTAGAGAGAGTTACAGTAGAGAGAGTTACGAGTTACAGTAGAGAGAGTTACAGTAGAGAGAGTAGAGAGTTACAGTGGAGAGAGTTACAGTAGAGAGAGTAGAGAGTTACAGTAGAGAGAGTTACAGTAGAGAGAGAAGAGAGTTACAGTAGAGAGAGTTACAGTGGAGAGAGTTACAGTAGAGAGAAGAGAGTTACAGTAGAGAGAGTTACAGTAGAGATAGTAGAGCAACAGCAGAGAGAGTTACAGTAGAGAGAGTTACAGTAGAGAGTAGAGAGCTACAGATTTGTAGAATAGAAAAAGAGGACTTCTTCCAGTTTTAGTAATGGTTAAAAAACTAATATGAAACAAAACAAATAAAAAAAGAGTAGACAACTTGACGGAACATCACAGAAATGGAAGGAACAAAATAAAAGATTCACAATTATAGAGTCAAGTCAAATCAGAAAAACAAATCGTCTTCTACTCAATCATTTTATTTTTGTGGAGTTTTTTTCCCTGGAGTAGAACAATTGCTGAGATGTGAACAGCGACCCATTTTCTTTTTTCTGTTTTTTTTTATCGTTACTCTTGTTTAACCTTTTGGTTAACATCCTCTTGGATAACATCCACTTACCAATAAAGTGGCATTCCCTCCTTTAGTAGGTAAGGTATGAAGAAAAGGGAAAAGTGGGGCAACATAAGTGCATCATTAGATTTCACAAAATGCAAGAGAAAAAGACACAAACCCTTCCCTGGCAGAGTGAGGAATGAGACAATGAAATCAACTGACATTCAATGAAATACAAAAGAGAAAGGAAAAGACCACAATGTTCAGGGAACCTCTCACACCGAGAGGAGACACTGTACATCTCCCAGATCATCCACTCTGCTTCCCAGCCCACTCCACCAGAGGGCAGGGTAGACATTCTGTGTGAATGACCATTGCAATAAATTCAGGGGTTCCAGAGCGTTAAGTTCAGGGGTTCCAGAGCATTAAGTTCAGGGGTTCCAGAGTGTTAAGTTCAGGGGTTCTAGAGTGTTAAGTTCAGGGTACTATGTTAGGTTACAGTTTGTTCAAACCAAGGCATTTCTGGTCAGAGTGGCGTTGCATTTCCCCTGTAACTTTTTGTGCATATGACATCTTAATTGGCTCTGTTGAGACGCACAGCTTGCTGTCCGAATCTCTTTTAGTTCTCTGTTTAATGCTATCTATTAATAGGATAGGTGACACAAATCTGTGAATTTATACTCAGAGTTAAAGCGTTACCTGCCGCAAAAGCAACAGTCCTCTGAGAGAACAGGACCTCTGCAAATAGTGCAAATAAATACTTCTGGACATTTATTGAGGTTATTCTTAAAATCACAGCTCCATTTCAAACAGAAATGTGTTCGGTAGACCAACTTCATTACGAGGCCTTTGAGCAAGGGGGCGATGTTGCAAGATACGGTAGGTTGAGGACACTGAACTAGGATGCAAGCATTTTCTATAATAAGCAGTATAAACAGGGCAAGGGGCTTCACACGGTTTTGTGTGTCTGTGTGTAGATGCTTGTGTGGCGAAATTTCATGGCTGAGTGTGTGTGTGTGTGTGTGTGTGTGTGTGTGTGTGTGTGTGTGTGTGTGTGTGTGTGTGTGTGTGTGTGTGTGTGTGTGTGTGTGTGTGTGTGTGTGTGTGTGTGTGTGTGTGTCTGTCTGTCTCCGGGATATATACAGTTGAAGTCGGAAGTTTACATACACTTAGGTTGGAGTCATTAAAACTTGTTTTTCAACCACTCCACAAATGTCTTGTTCACAAACTATAGTTTTGGCAAGTCGGTTAGGACATCTACTTTGTGCATGACACAAGTAATTTTTCCAACAATTGTTTACAGACAAATTATTTCACTTATAATTCACTGTATCACAATTTCAGTGGGTCAGAAGTTTACATACACTAAGTTGACTGTGCCTTTAAACAGCTTGGAAAATCCCAGAAAATTATGTCATGTCATTAGAAGCTTCTGATAGGCTAATTGACGTCATTTGAGTCAATTGGAGGTGTACCTGTGGATGTATTTCAAGGCCTACCTTCAAACTCAGTGCCTCTTTGCTTGACATTATGGGAAAATCCCCCCAAAATCAGCCAAGATCTCAGAAAAAGAATTGTAGACCTCCACAAGTCTGGTTCATCCTTGGGAGCAATTTCCAAATGCCTGAAGGTACCACATTCATCTGTACAAACAATAGTACGCAAGAATAAACACCATGGGACCACGCAGCGTCATACCGCTCAGGAAGGAGACGCGTTCTGTCTCCTAGAGATTAACGTACTTTGGTGTGAAAAGTGCAGATCAATCCCAGAACAACAGCAAAGGACCTTGTGAAGATGCTGGAGGAAACAGGTACAAAAGTATCTATAGACAGTAAAACGAGTCCTATATTGACATAACCTGACAGGCAGCTCAGCAAGGAAGAAGCCACTGCTCCAAAACCACCATAAAAAAAAGCCAGACTACGGTATGCAACTGCACATGGGGACAAAGATCGTACTTTTTGGAGAAATGTCCTCTGGTCTGATGAAACAGAAATAGAACTGTTTGGCCATAATGACCATCGTTATGTTTGGAGGAAAAGGGGGAGGCTTGCAAGCCAAAGAACACCATCCCAACCCTGAAGCAAGGAGGTGGCAGCATCATGTTGTGGGGGTGCTTTGCTGCAGGAGGGACTGGTGCACTTCACAAAATAGATGGCATCATGAGGGAGGAAAATAATGTGAATATATTGAAGCAACATCTCAAGACATCTGTCAGAAAGTTAAAGCTTGGTCGCAAATGGGTCTTCCAAATGGACAATAACCCCATACTTCCAAAGTTGTGGCAAAATGGCTTAAGGGCAACAAAGTCAAGGTATTAGAGTCGCCATCATAAAGCCCTGACCTCAATCCTATAGAAAATGTGTGGGCAGAACTGAAAAAGCATGTGTGAGCATGGAGGCCTACAAACCTGACTCAGTTACACCAGCTGTCAGGAGGAATGGGCCAAAATTCACCCAACTTATTATGGGAGGCTTGTGGAAGGCGTTTGACCCAAGTTAAACAATTTAAAGGCAATGCTACCAAATACTAATTGAGTATATGTAAACTTCTGACCCACTGGGAATGTGATGAAAGAAATAAAAGCTGAAATAAATCATTTCTCTACTATTATTCTGACATTTCACATTCTTAAAACAAAGTGGTGATCCTAACTGACCTAAAACAGGGAATTATTTCTAGGATTAAATGTCAGGAATTGTGAAAAACTGAGTTTAAATGTATTTGGCTAAGGTGTATGTAAACTTCCCACTTCAACTGTAGATCATTATCAGTAAGTCAAAGGTCTAAAGCAGGTATATAAAAACAAAGGGAGTTCTTTTGCATGCAATTATCTACTCTCCTGTAAACGCTGACAGCTGAACAGGGACTCTTCATAGAAAAACAACAGAAATAAGAACCCCTTCTCCACAGAATAAACTAAAGCCTAAAGCTGGAGATAGAAGAAAACACACAGCCACTGACTCAGATGATGGCACTTGTTTAGAAACAGCCATCAAGGAAATAAATATGATCAAAATCATAAGACAAATGCAACTCTTTCACCAAGAGAACGGAGAGATGCTGGACAAACAGGAATCAATGCATTCTACCAAAACAGAAAGAAACGGACCTGATTCAAATAGGGCAGGATATTGGATTGAATTCAAACAGAAAGAAATGGACCTGCTTCAAATAGGGCAGGATATTGGATTGAATTCAAACAGAAAGAAATGGACCTGCTTCAAATAGGGCAGGATATTGGACTGAATTCAAACAGAAAGAAACGGACCTGCTTCAAATAGGGCAGGATATTGGACTGAATTCAGAATTGAAGTTTAAAAAACAATAAACTCTAACTAATCAAAATCTTAAAAGCAAAATATAACTGATAAAAGGAAAGATAAAATAACTTGCTAAAGTTCCCTGATAATACAGAGGGAGATAGAGAGGGGAGAGAGACAGAGAGAGAGGAGAGGGAGAGGGGGAGGGGGGAGAGAGAGGGAGAGGGGGAGAGAGAGGGAGAGGGGGGAGAGAGAGGGAGAGAGAGGGGAAGAAGAGAGAGGGAGAAGAGAGAGGGAGAGAGAGGGGAAGAAGAGAGAGGGAGAAGAGAGAGGGAGAGGGGGGAGAGAGAGAAAGGCGGAGAGAGAGGGGGAGAGAGAGAGAGAGAGAGGGGGAGACAGAGAGAGGGGGAGAGGGAGAGAGGGGGGAGAGAGAGGTGGGAGAGAGAGGGGGGGAGACAGAGAGAGGGGGGAGACAGAGAGAGAAACATTGACGTCAAGCTAGAGGGTACTTCTGACATATCTGCATAAAGAAAGACCACGTGCCAAGGCAGAGCGTTACCTACCTTCCATTTCAATCAGTGACACGTTTGCAATATCAACAAAAACAGGACAAGAAACAGAAAACAGGAGAAAGGAATGTTCTCCGCAGCGAAATGGGAAAAAGACAATGAACCTCTTTTAGTATCAACGCTACGAACTTCTTCCAGAGACTAAGAAGGAGAAGGTAAACAAACAAACCAACAAAAATACAAAAGAAAATGGACAAACAAACCAATACTTAAAATAAAAAAATAAAAAATGTATCTAGAAACTACAATGATTTGTTGTCTTTTTGGCTTGTTCAAATGCAGCCGTGTTAGTATGAAAGGGGAGAGGTGGGTAAAGGTTGGGTAAGTAAACAGAGTTAATCATGAAACAAAATGAAATCAGTTATTTAGATAGAATTACTTGAGGGAAGTAAGGAAGGAGGGATGGAGAGATGGGCATGCAGAGCTGACAAGAGAAGAAGGGATAAGAAGAGCATGCCAGGACAACAAGAGGGCAAGAAAGATGTGTCACACACACACACACACACACACACACACACACACACACACACACACACACACACACACACACACACACACACACACACACACACACACACACACACAACACACACACACACACAACACGGAAGGACAGATAGAGGGGAGGAGAGTAGGAAGGAGGGAGGCTCAGAGCAGGCCAGTCACCGCTAGGATGGACAACTAGTAAAGTACGTACATTTAAAAAGGGACCCCAGTCACATTTTGAAGAGATATTCTTCAACAAGAGAACATTGTGGTTTTATGAAAACCAGCTCAGAAAGTACACAGTGGCCTCTTTCACTTCAAAAGATGTCCTTTTGGACTCAGCAATGCAGTACAGTGAGCCTTGGGGAGGGTGGCACTGAACATATTCATATCAATACATGGGGAAAAGAAATATAGAGCTCATATTCAAAATGGCTTGGGTTCCTTTAAAATACCAATGTTACTAAATGCTGTGTGTGTTTAGTTTCAACATTGTATCACTTGTTTTTAGATTTTAGCAAGATATATATTTACCCTGGACAAGAAAACTACAGACAGAAACAGGAGGACAACCTGAGAAGCAGAGATTGAAGAGACTGCTGCTGTACACGTGCTAACCACAGTATTACTACACTATCAGCTAACTTATGTTGAATCTATGATCTCTCAGAAGGTTTGGCATCCAAAATGAAACATTTTGAGCGAGCATCCTCCCAAATACACAAGGAGTCTGAACGCTGATTAATTTTCAGCAAGGGAGAGATAATAATTCCTCTGTATGCGGAGATTAACAAGTGAGGTCTCATGAACAGAAAACCTGTTTAAGGCTGATGCTAGAGGATAAATGATCAAAACCGTGGACAGATTTGAGCCAACCAAATGCTTGATTATTTCACCTAAACACAACACGTTGGCTCAAATCTCCAAACACTGAGCCTCATATGCAACAATGGCTCGTGAGACTCCCCTTGCCAATCCCCAGTGACATGGAACACAGAGATACAGAATATATTGCAACATCAGGGACAGTCTGACAGAAGTGATACTGCCCCCTGGAGACAACATACAGGTCACATGATCCAGTAAATAGGAAGCGAATAGAGAGTGAGAAAGAGCGAAAGAGAGGAGTGTCGAACACCTGGTGTCTGGGAGCTCTATCAGACTCCTGGAGGAAGGGGGTAACTATCCCTGAGCAAAACATTGTGCTTTATAAAGACAACTGTAGTGACAAGAAGAACTAGTAGTACACATACCCTGTTAACCTACTTGGTCCAGTTCCAAAGCATATGAGTGCTTTTTACATAAACAAGACAGAAAAGGAGCATTGGGCATTTATTTCACGGTGTAATTACCATTCAAATAGCTAAAAGCAGAAAATAAAACAGTCATGAATGAAAACAAGCAGTGAGAGAGAGAGAGAGAGAGAGAGAGAGAGAGACAGACAGAGACAGAGAGACAAGAGAGACAGAGAACGAGCAGGTGAGACCTTTCTCATAAACAAAAGCAAGCTTGAAGAAAGGAAATCGGAGGAGATAGTATCATCTGTAATACATTATTCTAAGAGGAATATTTTTGGAGGCTTTTCTAATCTACACCCCATTTAGTTGCTTAGCAAGCAGTGAAAGTGAAACAGTAATGACTATAGCCTTCGATCTAAATGACATCTGTTGTTTTATTAGCAGGTCTGGCAGTTCGATTCAGTTAAGACTATAACCGGCAGATTTAAAACGGAACATTCTAATCAGTCTGTCATTCATCGTGTTGTTTTATAGACAGATCGCAATTAAGCAGGTACCGTTTTCAAACAATTTCAAAGGGACAGTTCGGGAGGAATACGAATGTCAAAATCTATTCTGAGTAAACTAGAAAACGTGTCCGACTAGCTTCAATAAAAAATAAAACAGCAATTCTAGACAAACTTTTTTGTCTATGATTGTTGCTACTGTACCAGTAAGGGGAATGACTTCTCTGTCTGTCGATCAATCTATTCTGATCAATTCCATCCATGTTCTAGCCGACTCTAATGACCGTACTGTCTGAGGTATACTGTGGCACTAGAGCTGAACCTGTAACCAAATTTAAATCAATCACGTGTAGTAAGAAGCATTGGAAATTGTATAAATTAGGCTCAGCTAAAATCCCCACACAATCCCGCAGGCCAGATCATAGAATTTCCATATGACAATAAAAGCTAGAGTTGGTTCAGTTCAGATGTATAAAAAGCATCGTTAAAGCCTTTACCTTACTACATCTTTGATACATTACTATCCATCTTTGATTGTTAGATTAGTCAGCTACAGATGGTATCATTGATGGCTGTTACTATCAGCATGATCAAAAGACAACTTTTGACTCAAATATTTCCTTAAATTCCTAAACGAGCGTACTCTGCACTACATCAACGAAATTAAACAGGGCCTTCTTGAAAACTATGAATAAGTACTTTTTTACATAAACCTTCTCCTCTTTCCTATTTGTTTCATTTGAGGGAGCTGTAGCAAAATAACCCTTTTAAAACATTTCAGTGTTTTTTTTCCCTTGCTAAGAAGATTCAGAAGTGAGAAGCGCTGCAGGAGTTTGCTGCCTAACAGAAACCAAATAGTTTCCAGCTCATTAGAGAACCCTGGGTGCCTGAGTCTCTGCCCCAAATGGAACCCTATTTCTTATATAATGCACTACTTAGGGCTTTGGTAAGTGAAGTAGTGCCCTATATTGGGAATAGGGTACCATTTTGAACACAGCCTAATCCTAAACCTCCATATTACCATTGTACTGCACATGTGCTATGCAAATGTTTAGAGATCAATGGCTCATAGTGAGTCGGTATTTAGTTTGTCTTTCTGTTATCCTCAGAAAACTTCAGGTCCCAGATTCAAACATCCATCCCTCGCCTTCTCCCTCTGCTATCTAATCAGTTAACGTCTAAGGAATGTTGAGATGGTATGAGCATCCAAGTAAAGCCAGAGGTGAGCAGTGGCAGCAAGAATGTAGAGCAGGACAGAGTGTACAGATAGATATAGAGAGTAACAAAAATTACCCTGTAAACACGGGAATAACTAAACACAGGAATAACTAAACACGGGAATAACTAAACACAGGAATAACTAAACACGGGAATAACTAAACACAGGAAAAACAAAACACGGGAATAACTAAACACAGGAATAACTAAACACGGGAATAACTAAACACAGGAAAAACAAAACACGGGAATAATTTAACACGGGAATAACAAAACACGGGAATAACTAAACACGGGAATAACTAAACACGGGAATAACTAAACACGGGAATAATTTAACACGGGAATAACTAAACACGGGAATAATTTAACACGGGAATAACTAAAGCCAGGAATAACTACACGTGGCACAACGGGCACCACCACCGTGACCACGCCCGCAACGGCAAGACAGGCAGACTCAACCACAGCCACACAGCCGAGGGAGACATGGAGCAAGATGTACGTAGTCTCCTCAATCTCACCCTCCCCTCCCCCTCCCTAATCCCTGCCCTACCTTCTGAACTACACTCAAATGGTATAGTCCACACTGTCTCCCTCTCCTATTAACATGGTATCTATCCTCCACACTGTCTCCCTCTCCTATCGACATGGTATCCATCCTCCACACTGTCTCCCTCTCCTAGTAACATGGTATCCTCCACACTGTCTCCCTCTCCTATCGACATGGTATCCATCCTCCACACTGTCTCCCTCTCCTATCGACATGGTATCCATCCTCCACACTGTCTCCCTCTCCTATCGACATGGTATCCATCCTCCACACTGTCTCCCTCTCCTATCGACATGGTATCTATCCTCCACACTGTCTCCCTGTCCTAGTAATCTGTTTGGAATAGGGGGCAGAATTTTCACATCCGGATGAAAAGTGTGCCCAAAGTAAACTGCCTGCTACTCAGGCCCAGAAGCTAGGATATGCATATAGATAGATTTGGATAGAAAACACCCTAAAGTTTCTAAAACTGTTAAAATTATGTCTGTGAGTATAACAGAACTTATTTGTCAGGCGAAACCCCGAGGACAAACCATCCAGGAACATTTTTTTTGAGGTGACAGTATTTTCAATGGGTTTCTATGTGGATCTAGATTTCTAAGGCACTTGATTGCAGTTCCTATCGCTTCCACTGAATGTCAACAGTCTTTAGAAATTGGTTGATGTTTTTCCTTTGAGAAATGAAGAAGTAGCCCTGTTCAGAACGAGGGTCGAGTCTAGTGTACTGTTTGTTAGGGGCGCGCGACCTGAAAGCTCACTCCACTTTGTCTATTCTCCACACTGTCTCCCTCTCCTAGTAACATGGTATCCTCCACACTGTCTCCCTCTCCTAGTCGACATGGTATCTATCCTCCACACTGTCTCCCTCTCCTATCGACATGGTATCTATCCTCAACACTGTCTCCCTCTCCTATCGACATGGTATCTATCCTCCACACTGTCTCCCTCTCCTATTAACATGGTATCTATCCTCCACACTGTCTCGCTCTCCTATCGACATGGTATCTATCCTCCACACTGTCTCCCTCTCCTAGTAACATGGTATCTATCCTCAACACTGTCTCCCTCTCCTATTAACATGGTATCTATCCTCCACATTGTCTCCCTCTCCTAGTAACATGGTATCTATCCTCCACACTGTCTCCCTCTCCTATCGACATGGTATCTATCCTCCACACTGTCTCCCTCTCCTATTAACATGGTATCTATCCTCCACACTGTCTCCCTCTCCTATTAACATGGTATCTATCCTCCACACTGTCTCCCTCTCCTATTAACATGGTATCTATCCTCCACACTGTCTCCCACTCCTATTAACATGGTATCTATCCTCCACACTGTCTCCCTCTCCTATTAACATGGTATCTATCCTCCACACTGTCTCCCTCTCCCATTAACATGGTATCTATCCTCCACACTGTCTCCCTCTCCTAGTAACATGGTATCTATCCTCCACACTGTCTCCCTCTCCTAGTAACATGGTATCTATCCTCCACACTGTCTCCCTCTCCCTTAGACATGGTATCTATCCTCCACACTGTCTCCCTCTCCTAGTAACATGGTATCTATCCTCCACACTGTCTCCCTCTCCCTTAGACATGGTATCTATTCTCCACACTGTCTCCCTCTCCTATCGACATGGTATCTATCCTCCACACTGTCTCCCTCTCCTATCGACATGGTATCTATCCTCCACACTGTCTCCCTCTCCTAGTAACATGGTATCTATCCTCCACACTGTCTCCCTCTCCTATCGACATGGTATCTATCCTCCACACTGTCTCCCTCTCCTAGTAACATGGTATCTATCCTCCACACTGTCTCCCTCTCCTATCGACATGGTATCTATCCTCCACACTGTCTCCCTCTCCTATCGACATGGTATCTATCCTCCACACTGTCTCCCTCTCCTAGTAACATGGTATCTATCCTCCACACTGTCTCCCTCTCCTATCGACATGGTATCTATCCTCCACACTGTCTCCCTCTCCCTTAGACATGGTATCTATTCTCCACACTGTCTCCCTCTCCTATCGACATGGTATCTATCCTCCACACTGTCTCCCTCTCCTATCGACATGGTATCTATCCTCCACACTGTCTCCCTCTCCTAGTAACATGGTATCTATCCTCCACACTGTCTCCCTCTCCTATCGACATGGTATCTATCCTCCACACTGTCTCCCTCTCCTAGTAACATGGTATCTATCCTCCACACTGTCTCCCTCTCCTATCGACATGGTATCTATCCTCCACACTGTCTCCCTCTCCTATCGACATGGTATCTATCCTCCACACTGTCCCCCTCTCCTAGTAACATGGTATCTATCCTCCACACTGTCTCCCTCTCCTATCGACATGGTATCTATCCTCCACACTGTCTCCCTCTCCTAGTAACATGGTATCTATCCTCCACACTGTCTCCCTCTCCTATCGACATGGTATCTATCCTCCACACTGTCTCCCTCTCCTATTAACATGGTATCTATCCTCCACACTGTCTCCCTCTCCTATCGACATGGTATCTATCCTCCACACTGTCTCCCTCTCCTAGTAACATGGTATCTATCCTCCACACTGTCTCCCTCTCCTATCGACATGGTATCTATCCTCCACACTGTCTCCCTCTCCTAGTAACATGGTATCTATCCTCCACACTGTCTCCCTCTCCTAGTAACATGGTATCTATCCTCCACACTGTCTCCCTCTCCTAGTAACATGGTATCTATCCTCCACACTGTCTCCCTCTCCTAGTAACATGGTATCCTCCACACTGTCTCCCTCTCCTAGTAACATGGTATCTATCCTCCACACTGTCTCCCTCTCCTATCGACATGGTATCTATCCTCCACACTGTCTCCCTCTCCTATCGACATGGTATCTATCCTCCACACTGTCTCCCTCTCCTATCGACATGGTATCTATCCTCCACACTGTCTCCCTCTCCTAGTAACATGGTATCTATCCTCCACACTGTCTCCCTCTCCTAGTAACATGGTATCTATCCTCCACACTGTCTCCCTCTCCTAGTAACATGGTATCTATCCTCCACACTGTCTCCCTCTCCTAGTAACATGGTATCCTCCACACTGTCTCCCTCTCCTAGTAACATGGTATCTATCCTCCACACTGTCTCCCTCTCCTATCGACATGGTATCTATCCTCCACACTGTCTCCCTCTCCTATCGACATGGTATCTATCCTCCACACTGTCTCCCTCTCCTATCGACATGGTATCTATCCTCCACACTGTCTCCCTCTCCTAGTAACATGGTATCTATCCTCCACACTGTCTCCCTCTCCTATCGACATGGTATCTATCCTCCACACTGTCTCCCTCTCCTAGTAACATGGTATCTATCCTCCACACTGTCTCCCTCTCCTATCGACATGGTATCTATCCTCCACACTGTCTCCCTCTCCTATTAACATGGTATCTATCCTCCACACTGTCTCCCTCTCCTATCGACATGGTATCTATCCTCCACACTGTCTCCCTCTCCTAGTAACATGGTATCTATCCTCCACACTGTCTCCCTCTCCTATCGACATGGTATCTATCCTCCACACTGTCTCCCTCTCCTAGTAACATGGTATCTATCCTCCACACTGTCTCCCTCTCCTATCGACATGGTATCTATCCTCCACACTGTCTCCCTCTCCTAGTAACATGGTATCCTCCACACTGTCTCCCTCTCCTATTAACATGGTATCTATCCTCCACACTGTCTCCCTCTCCTATTAACATGGTATCTATCCTCCACACTGTCTCCCTCTCCTAGTAACATGGTATCCTCCACACTGTCTCCCTCTCCTATCGACATGGTATCTATCCTCCACACTGTCTCCCTCTCCTAGTAACATGGTATCTATCCTCCACACTGTCTCCCTCTCCTATTAACATGGTATCTATCCTCCACACTATCTCCCTCTCCTATCGACATGGTATCTATCCTCCACACTGTCTCCCTCTCCTATTAACATGGTATCTATCCTCCACACTGTCTCCCTCTCCTATTAACATGGTATCTATCCTCCACACTGTCTCCCTCTCCTATCGACATGGTATCCATCCTCCACACTGTCCCCCTCTCCTAGTAACATGGTATCCTCCACACTGTCTCCCTCTCCTATCGACATGGTATCTATCCTCCACACTGTCTCCCTCTCCTATTAACATGGTATCTATCCTCCACACTGTCTCCCTCTCCTATCGACATGGTATCTATCCTCCACACTGTCTCCCTCTCCTATCGATATGGTATCTATCCTCCACACTGTCTCCCTCTCCTATCGACATGGTATCTATCCTCCACACTGTCCCCCTCTCCTAGTAACATGGTATCTATCCTCCACACTGTCCCCCTCTCCTATTAACGTGGTATCCTCCACACTGTCTCCCTCTCCTAGTAACATGGTATCTATCCTCCACACTGTTTCCCTCTCCTATCGACATGGTATCTATCCTCCACATTGTCTCCCTCTCCTAGTAACATGGTATCTATCCTCCACACTGTCTCCCTCTCCTAGTAACATGGTATCTATCCTCCACACTGTCTCCCTCTCCTATCGACATGGTATCTATCCTCCACACTGTCTCCCTCTCCTAGTAACATGGTATCTATCTATCCTCCACACTGTCTCCCTCTCCTAGTAACATGGTATCTATCCTCCACACTGTCTCCCTCTCCTATCAGCATGATTTATCTTCTTACTTTGTGTCGGTTTGTGACATTATCTCTTCTCTCTTTATTTAGTACTAATATAGATTGACTCATCTTTTAGTTATTCCTGTGATTACTTATTCTTCTGTTTAGCTATTCCTGTGATTACTTATTCTTCTGTTTAGTTATTCCTGTGCCTGGTTATTCCTGTGCCTGGTTATTCCTGTGTGTAGTTATTCCTGTGTGTAGTTATTCCTACGTTTGAGTGTAGTTCAGAAGGTAGGGCAGGGATTAGGGAGGGGGAGGGGAGGGTGAGATAGAGGAGACTACGTACATCTTGCTCCATGTCTCCCTCGGCTGTGTGGCTGTGATTGAGTCTGCCCTCCTTGCCGTTGCGGGCGCGGTCACGGTGGTGGTGCCCGTTGTGCCACGTGACGGGACCGTCAGGACCGGGGGACGGAGAAGGGGACGGGCTCACACAGGCCTTGTGTCCTTCTGTCTTGTGCTTGGAGTTGGGCCTGGAAAGACAGACAGACAGGAGTACTGAACAAACCAATGCTATAATATTGTACAGTACAGTACAGGTTTAAAGGCCCAGTGCAGTCAAAAACGTGATTTCCCTGTCATATATATATATATATATATATACACACTTCAACACTGTGATGTTGAAATATTATTGTGAAATTGTCAAAATGATGAAAATGCCCTTTTAATGTAAGAGCTGTTTGAAAAAAACAGCCTGGAATTTCAGCCTGTTTTGGTGGGATGGAGTTTTGGCTTGCCTGGTGACACCAGGCGTTAAATTGGGTAATAGACCAATAAGAAAGAGAGTCCTAAACCTCTCTGCCAATAACAGCTCATTTCAGTTTTCCCTCCCCAATCAGACCACTCCAAGACAGTCGTAGCAAAATTCTTGTTTGAGAAATTGCTCTTTGATAAGAAGCTATTTGTTTCTTTTTTTTACATTTTAATAGAAACCAATCACAGGAAGATACTTAATGGTTACCCAGAAATGATTTGATATTAAGATAAAAATGGCTGCATTGGACCTTTAATAAATAGTACAGTACAAACTGTAAAGACTACTGAACAAACCTGCTGAAATGACTTCGACTCAAGAGCACAGTACCAGTCAAAAGTTTGGACACACCTACTCATTCAAGGATTTTTCTTTATTTTTACTATTTTCTACATTGTAGAATAATAGTGAAGACATCAAACAAAAAAGTGTTAAACAAATCAAAATAAATGTCATATTTGAGATTCTTCAAAGTAGCCACCCTTTTGGCATTCTCTCAACCAGCTTCCCCTGGAATGCTTTTCCAACAGTCTTGAAGGAGTTCCCACAACTGCTGAGCACTTGTTGGCTGCTTTTCCTTCCCTCTGCGGTCCAACTCATCCCAAACCATCTCAATCGGGTTAAGGTCGGGTAATTGTGGAGGCCAGGTCATCGGATGCAGCACTCCATCACTCTTCTTCTTGGTCAAATAGCCCTTACAAAACTGATAGTCCCACTAAGCGCAAACCAGATGGGATGCCGTATCACTGCAGAATGCTGTGGTAGCCATGCTGGTTAAGTGTGCCTTGAATTTTAAATAAATCACTGACAGTGTCACCCACAAAGCACCCCCACACCATCACACCTCCTCCTCCATGCTTCACAGTGGGAACCACACATGCGGAGATCATCCATTCACCTACTCTGTCTCACAAAGACACAGTGGTTGGAACCAAAAATCTCAAATTTGGACTCATCAGACCAAAGGACAGATTTCTACCGGTCTAATATCCATTGCTCATGTTTCTTGGCCCAAGCAAGTCTCTTCGTATTATTGGTGTCCTTTAGTAGTGGTTTCTTTGCAGCAATTCGACCACAAAGGCCTGATTCACACAGTCTCCTCTGAATAGTTGATGTTGAGATGTGTCTGTTACTTGAACTCTGTGAAGCATTTATTTGGGCTGCAATTTCTGAGGCTGGTAACTCTAATGAACTTATCCTCTGCAGCAGAGGTAACTCTGGGTCTTCCTTTCCTGTGGCGGTCCTCATGAGAGCCAATTTCAACATAGCGCTTGATGGTTTTTGCGACTGCACTTTAAGAAATCTTCCGAATTGACTGTCCTTCATATCTTAAAGTAATGATGGTCTGTCATTTCTCTTTGCTTATTTGAGCTGCTCTTGCCATAATATGGACTTGGTCTTTTACCAAATAGGGCTATCTTCTGTATACCACCCCTACCTTGTCACATCACAACTGATTGGCTTAAACACATTAAGAAGGAAAGAAATTCAACCAAAAAAATGAAGACGGCACACCTGTTAATTGAAATTAAACCTCATGAAGCTGGTTGAGAGAATGCCAAGAGTGTGCAAAGCTATCATCAAGGCAATGGGTGGCTACTTTGAATAATCTCAAATAATCCCACTTTTTGGGGGATTCTACATGATTCCATATGTGTTATTTCACAGTTTTGTGAATAGTAAAATAGTAAAAATAATAGTAAATAGTAAAAATAAAGAAAAACCTTTGAATGAGTAGGTGTGTCCAAACGTTTGACTGGTACTGTATTTTGTATTAGCTATTGTCACGACTTCCGCCGAAGTTGGTGCCTCTCCTTGTTCGGGCGGCGTTCGGCGGTCGACGTCACCGGCTTTCTAGCTACCACCGATCTACGTTTCTTTTTCCATTTGTTTTGTCTTGATTTTAACCCTCTGGTTCCCATATGGTTTTGTGCCTGTTTGTTCTTTGTTTAGTGTTCTAGACTTCTGTGTGCTGGTGTGTTTTTCCCTGCGTGGAAATTATTGTTGTTTCTTTTCGAGTAAAGTACGTCTTTTACTCAGTTCTGTGTCCTGCGCCTGACTCCGTCCTACCGCTGCACACTGACACCTGACAGAAACACGCACCTCATATGGAGTCAGCAGGTGCACCCAGTCCTCCGTTACCAGTGAAGGAGCACGTCCAGCAGCACATGACGATGCTCCAAAATCTTGGCACAGCCATGGATTACGTGCTGCACACCATGGAGCGATGGGAGAGAGGGGGTTTTCCCCCTATCAACTTCACTGAATGGGGAGGAATAGATGCAGCGTTGGTCCGCTATGAGGATTTCACCCGCCGCTTCCGGGCGGTCTTCGATCATCCACCTGAGAGGAGAGCGGCGGGGGAATGCTTGTTCCATCTCAGACAGGGGATGAGGAGCGTACAGGACTTCGCACTGGACTTCAGGCCCCTGGCTGCCAGCGCGGGATGGAATGAGAGGGCCCTGATCGACCATTACCGGTGTAGTCTACGTGAGGACGTTCGTCGGGAGCTGGCATGCAGGGTCACCACCCTTACCCTCGACCAGCTGGTGGATTTATCCATCCGGCTGGATAACCTGTTGGCCACCCGTGGACGTCCGGATCGCGGTCCGTCCATTCCATCCCCCAGCACCTCCGATCCTACACCTACGGAACTCGGAGGTGCTGCTCTAAGGGTGACCGGAGGGGCCCATTTCCTGCACCACCTGTGGCCGCAGAGGGCACACTGCTGGTCGGTGCTGGGGAGGTCCCTCAGGGAGTCGAGGCAGCAGGCAGGGCACTGGTGGATCATCCCAGGTGACTAGGCACCCGACTCACCCAGAGCTCCCTGTTGTGCACATGTGTGTATGTATAGAATTTCCCAGCATAAGGCGCTAGTAGATTCAGGCGCAGCTGGGAACTTTATTGACCGTTCATTTGCACTTAGATTAGGGATCCCTATTGTTCCTGTTGATGTGCCCTTCCCTGTACATGCCTTAGATAGTCGTTCTTTAGGGTCAGGCCTGATTAGGGAGGTCACAGCTCCACTATGTATGATAACGCAGGAGGGTTATG
Source organism: Salmo salar (assembly GCF_965601325.2). Classification (NCBI taxonomy): domain Eukaryota; kingdom Metazoa; phylum Chordata; class Actinopteri; order Salmoniformes; family Salmonidae; genus Salmo; species Salmo salar. The sequence continues at coordinate 87,431,651 of NC_138294.1, read as the reverse complement.
AGGAGAGAATTAGTCTCTTCCTGATCGATTCTCCTGTGTTTCCTGTGGTGTTGGGGCTTCCCTGGTTGGCCTATCATGACCCCATTATTTCGTGGCATCAGAGGGCTCTTACGGGATGGTCACGTCAGTGCTCAGGGAGGTGTGTAGGTGTTTCCATAGGTGCAACTACGGTGGAGAGTCCAAACCAGGTCTCCACCATGCACATCTCCCCTGAATATGCCGATTTGGCTCTCGCCTTCTATAAAAAGAAGGCGACTCAACTACCACCCCATCGACGGGGGGATTGTGCGATAAATCTCCTGGTAGACGCAGCACTTCCCAGGAGTCACGTGTATCCTCTGTCACAGGAGGAGACGGTGGCTATGGAAACATATGTCTCCGAATCTCTGGGACAGGGATACATTCGGCCTTCCACTTCACCTGCCTCCTCGAGTTTCTTTTTTGTGAAGAAGAAGGATGGAGGTTTACGCCCGTGCATTGACTATAGAGGTACAAATCAGATCACGGTGAAGTACAGTTACCCGCTGCCGCTCATAGCCAGTGTGACAGAGTCATTGCACGGGGCGCGCTTCTTCACCAAATTGGATCTCAGGAGTGCTTACAACCTGGTGCGTATCTGGGAGGGAGATGAGTGGAAGACGGTATTTAGTACCACCTCGGCATTTAGTACCTCGTCATGCCGTACGGGTTGATGAATGCTCCATCAGTCTTCCAATCATTTGTAGACAAGATTTTCAGGGACCTGCATAGGCAGGGTGTAGTGGTGTATATAGCTGACATTCTAATATACTCCGCTACACGCGCTGAGCATGTGTCCCTGGTGCACAAGGTGCTTGGTTGTCTGTTGGAGCATGACCTGTATGTTAAGGCTGAGAAATGTCTGTTCTTCCAACAGTCCGCCTCCTTCCTAGGGTACCGCCTGTCCATGTCAGGGGTGGAGATGGAGAGTGACCGCATTTCAGCCGTGCGTAATTGGCCGACTCCAACCACAGTAAAGGAGGTGCAGCGGTTTTTAGGGTTTGCCAACTACTACTGGAGGTTTATCCGGGGCTTTGGTCAGGTAGCGGCTCCCATTACCTCCTTGCTGAAGGGGGGACCGGTGCGACTGCAGTGGTCAGCTGGGGCGGACAGGGCTTTTGGTCACCTGAAGGCTCTGTTTACCTCGGCTCCCGTCCTGGCTCATCCTGATCCCTCCTTGGCATTCATAGTAGAGGTGGACGCATCCGAGGCTGGGATAGGAGCTGTGCTGTCTCAGTGCTCGGGTACGCCACCAAAGCTCCGCCGCTGTGCTTTCTTTTCGAAGAAGCTCAGTCCGGCGGAGTGAAACTATGATGTGGGGGACCGGGAGCTGTTGGCTGTTGTCAAGGCTCTGAAGGCGTGGAGGCTTTGGCTTGAGGGCTTGAGGCTAAACACCCTTTCCTCATTTTGACTGACCACCGCAATCTGGAGTACATCCGGGCGGCGAGGAGACTGAACCCTCGCTAGGCAAGGTGGGCCATGTTTTTCACACGTTTTGTTTTCACCCTATCCTACAGACCAGGTTCCCAGAAGCTAAGGCAGACGCACTGTCCCGGATGTATGACACAGAGGAGCAGTCCACGGATCCCACTCCCATACTTCCGGCTTCTTGCCTGGTGGCACCGGTGGTATGGGAGGTTGACGCGGACATCGAGCGGGCGTTACGCACGGAGCCCACTCCCACCCAGTGTCCAGTTGGGCATCTGTACATTCCGTCTGATGTCCGTGATCAATGGATCTGTTGGACCCACCCTCTGGTCATCCTGGCATCGGTCGGACAGTGCGCTGTCTTAGTGGGAAGTACTGGTGGCCCACTTTAGCTAAGGACGTGAGGGTTTATGTTTCCTCCTGCTCGGTGTGCGCCCAGTGCAAGGAACCTAGACACCTGCCCAGAGGGAAATTACAACCCCTACTCATTCCACAACGGCCGTGGTCACACCTATCGGTGGATTTCGTGATGGATCTTCCTCCGTCACAAGGAAACACCACAATCCTGGTCGTTGTGGATCAGTTTTCTAAGTCCTGCCGTCTCCTTCCTTTGCCCGGTCTCCCTACAGCCCTACAGACTGCGGAGGCCCTGTTTACACACGTCTTCCAGCACCACGGGGTGCCTGAGAATATATTGCCTGATCGGGGTCCCCAGTTCACATCGAGGGTCTGGAAGGCGTTCATGGAATGTCTGGGGGTCTCGGTCAGCCTGACCTCAGGGTTTCACCCCGAGAGTAATGGGCAGGTGGAGAGAGTTAACCAGGATGTGGGTAGGTTTCTGCGGTTCATTGCCAGGACCGGCCGGGGGAGTGGGCGGCTTTCATCCCCTGGGCAGAGATGGCCCAAAACTCCCTCCACCACTCCTCCACTAACCTGTCTCCGTTTCAGTGTGTACTAGGTTATCAGCCGGTCCTGGCACCGTGGCATCAGAGCCAGATCGAGGCACCTGCGGTGGATGAATGGTTTCGGCGCTCAGAGAAGACCTGAGACGCTGCCCATGTGCGCCTACAACGGGCCATCAGGCGACAGAAGGCGAGCGCCGACCGCCACCGCAGTGAGGCTCCAGTGTATGCACCGGGGGACCGGGTCTGGCTCTCGACCCGAAACCTGCCCCTTCGCCTGCCCTGCCAGAAGCTGGGTCCGCAGTTTGTGGGGCTATTTAAAGTCCTGAGGAGACTGAACGAGGTATGTTACAGGTTGCAGCTTCCCCCTGATTACCGTATTAACCCCTCGTTCCTTGTGTCTCTCCTCAGGCCAGTGGTGGCTGGTCCGCTCCAGCAGTCTGAGGTGCGGGAGGTTCCTCCGCCCCCTCTGGACATCGAGGGGGCCCCCGGCATATACTGTGCGAGCCATCATGGACTCAAGGCGTCGGGTGAGGGGCCTTCAGTACCTCGTGGAGTGGGAGGGGTACGGTCCGGAGGAGAGATGCTGGGTGCCGGTGGAGGACATCATGGACCCTTCCTTACTGCAAGAATTTCACTGTCTCCACCCGGATCGCCCAGCGCCTCGTCCTCCAGGTCATCCTCGAGGCCGGTGTCGGCGGGCTGCTGGAGCCGCGCATCAAGGGGGGGGGTACTGTTACGACCTCCGCCAAAGTTGGTGCCTCTCCTTGTTCGGGCGGCGTTTGGCGGTCAACGTCACCGGCTTTCTAGCTACCACCGATCTACGTTTCTTTTTCCATTTGTTTTGTCTTGATTTTAACCCTCTGGTTCCCACATGGTTTTGTGCCTGTTTGTTCTTTGTTTAGTGTTCTAGACTTCTGTGTGCTGGTGTGTTTTTCCCTGCGTGGAAATTATTGTTGTTTCTTTTTGAGTAATGTAGGTCTTTTACTCAGTTCTGTGTCCTGCGCCTGACTCCGTCCTACCGCTGCACACTGACACCTGACAGCTATAGGCGGTTATAGACTCTAGAGTATAGTGTATAACCTCTTAAACATTTTCAAGTCAGTCATAATATTTTCTTCTGACCATATAACAATCACACATGTCTAGCAGAGCTGTTGCAAACCTTAGCTATCGATACCTCAGTAGACCAAAAGAAGTCTGATTAAAACGAAGGCATGTATCTAAGGGGGGGGGGGGGGTACGTTGGGAGCCACCATGGGGGGTCCCTACCTGCCAGGGGACTTGGAGGGGCTGTGGCCTGCGGAGGAGAGTGATGCACTGTGGGAGCTACAGCAGCTGCCTCTACGCTGAGACGTCCTACTGGGGGACTCTAATGGGGACCTGTTGGACACACACATACACATATATATACAGACGCGCACACACACACACAAGCATTTGGACAGACACACACAAACGCACGCACACACAAACATTCGGACAGACGCACACACACACACACACACACACACACACACACACACACACACACACACACACACACACACACACACACACACACACACACAAACACATATACAGACCCACACACACACACGCAAATAACATGATCACTGTGGTAGACTGGTCACTGTGGTAGACTGGTCACTGTGGTAGAATGTTTATTTTGATTGCCGATTTCCTGCATTTATCAAAAATACCATCAGGTAGCCTGATTTCAGATATGTCCATGTAAACAGGATTATTATGGCAATCGTTCTTCTTGCAAAGCATGTTATCGTTTTTTTTTAAACAAGCTATTATATTAATCTGTCTATAATTACATTATTGTGTGCATGTTACCGTGCTTAATGAAACAGACTGAGAACATATCACACTCAAGTTTGGGTTTTAACTGAGAGCTGTTACGCCCTCATCCCTCCCGCTAATTGGGCAACTTTTGCACATTTGTTGTTGTCTGAGTGAGAGAAATGCTGTAAATCAAATCGAGAGGAGTCCATGTGTTCTAAAAGATGAGCCATTAGGATTACACTAAATACCTCTTTGGTGTCACTTCAAGAAAACCACACCCTGCACTTCACATTTCCATATTTGAAAACATATGTAAATTTACAGTATCAATGTTTTTGATCGCTATGTTCGAGCCACCGTTACAAAGATGACATGCGTCTATTTTTTGTCGTATTGTGAATAAAATTTGCCACAGAACACTCTTGAATGCATTCATGATGACTCCATTCTATGCCCAAAATACAAAGACTAACACTGCAAGATCACATTACAGAACTTGGCTAGTCATGTTGGCAATAGCTAGCCATGTTGGCAATAGCTAGCCATGTTGGCAATAGCTAGCCATGTTGGCAGTAGCTAGCCATGTTGGCAATAGCTAGCCATGTTGGCAATAGCTAGCCATGTTGGCAGTAGCTAGCCATGTTGGCAATAGCTAGCCATGTTGGCAGTAGCTAGCCATGTTGGCAATAGCTAGCCATGTTGGCAATAGCTAGCCATGTTGGTAATAGAAGAAGCTTTCAAGTGATGCCCATTTGAACCAGATTGTGATTTATAATGGACCGTTTTTGGATTGCCTAAACAACAACAGTAATTGTGTAATGGTGCGGGGGGCTGTGCTGTGTTCCAAACAAAAAACTACAAGGGTGCTTCCTTCAGTTCCTCAATGACAAAGCTAGGAGAGGTTAAAAAAAACTACGAGGGTGCTTCCTTCAGTTCCTCAATTACAACGCTATTAGAGGTAAAAAAAACTACAAGGGTGCTTCCTTCAGTTCCTCAATGACAAAGCTAGGAGAGGTAAAAAAGTATTGTTGAAGGCTCTTTCCTTGAGTCACATGGTCATAGCACTATTATAGCAACCACGTTAGTTGTTAATGATCTTGTCAACGCTTTAGACACTCAAATGAATTGTATTGCTTTGTTTGTGGACCTGTCAAAAGCTTTTGATTCTGTTGATCATGTTATTTTATTGAATAAGTTGACCATCGTGACTGGATGGGGTAAAGTCCGAGTTTGTTTACGTGAATAAAGGTGTACAACAGGGTTCCATTTTGGGACCTGTTCTCTTCACTATTTATATAAACACCATTGGTCAATCTGTAAAAAATTATAAACTTGATATGCAGAATCGCTGCAGAATGCCATCCCATCTGGTTTGCGCTTAGTGGGACTATAATTTGTTTTTCAACAGGACAATGACCAACACACCTCCAGGATGTGTAAGGGCTATTTGACCATGAAGGAGAGTGATGGAGTGCTGCATCAGATGACCTGGCCTCCACAATCACCCAACCTCAACCCAAATGAGGTTGTTTGGGATGATTTGGACCGCAGAGTGAAGGAAAAGCAGCCAACACGTGGGAACTCCTTTAAGACTGCTGGAAAAGCATTCCAGGGGAAGCTGGTTGAGAGAATGCCAAGAGTACGCAAAGCTGTCATCAAGGCAAAGAGTGGCTAATTTGAAGAATGTGAAATATATTCTGATTTGTTTAACACTTTTTTGGTTACTACATGATTCCATATGTGTTATTTCATAGATTTGATTTCTTCACTATTATTCTACAATGTGGAAAATAGTAAAAAATAAATAAAACCCTTGAATGAGTAGGTGTGTCCAAACTTTTGACTGGTACTGTATATGCTGTGTATAATGTGTATTTTTATGTTGTATCATACAGAGCACATTTGGAAAAGAGACCTAGTTCGCAAATTTCTTCCTTGTCAATATATATATATATATATATATATATATATATATATATATATATATATATATATATATTATAATCAAGTGCATTGAAATGACTTAGGAAATATGCACAGTTTGGAGAGGTGTTTGGTCACTTAGCAACACCAGTTAGACCTCTCACTCAAACCCACAGTTTGGAGAGGTGTTTGGTCACTTAGCAACACCAGGTAGAGATCTAACTCAAACCCACAGTTTGGAGAGGTGTTTGGTCACTTAGCAACACCAGGTAGAGATCTAACTCAAACCCACAGTTTGGAGAGGTGTTTGGTCACTTAGCAACACCAGTTAGACCTCTCACTGAAACCCTTGTCATAGTTTTTTATTATATTGCACCTACTTCAACATTTCATTGAATATTCTTATTATGTTACTGAATGTATCCAAAGTATTTTCACATTTCGTTATTGACAATATGTTGTGAAAAGTACAGTAAATGTAAAATGCACATCAAATCAACAGTATAATGTTTTGTATTCAGTCTTGTGTCAGGTGAACTGATGTGACCTTTTGGTCAGACCTTTTGGTCTGATCATTTCCCCATAATGTCCATAGTGTTTTCTTAACCATGGTCGTACACATGCTTTTTATGGTTCTTCTGTTAGAAACATTTCATTTGGGCCCTATCCATATAGGCCTATTTCCATGAGTGTAAGGGGTTAAGTCTACAGAACATCTAACAGTCAGACGTGTCCATTATTGTAGGTTGGATTATATATAAAGAAAAGAGGGATCCTTACCTCTTTCTGGTTTTGTTCTTGTCTTTCTGTTTGTTCTTTGGGCTACCCGATCTGTAAAGGGAAACAGATTGGTGTTTTTTCATTAAGCAGGTTAAAAGGGTACAGCGCCTTCAGAAAAGTATTCATTAACCGTCGACTTTTTACACATTTTGTTGTATTACAACATGAATTCAAAATGGATTAAATAATTTTTTTTTCTCACGTATCTACACACAATACCCAATTTGCAAATGTATTGACAATTAAATACAGAACTATTTAATTTACCTAAGTATTCCCACCCCTGAGTCAATACTTTGTAGAAACATCTTTGGCGGTGATTACAGCTTTATGTCATCTTGGGTACGTCTGTATCAGCTTTATGTCGTCTTGGGTATGTCTGTATCAGCTTTATGTCATCTTGGGTATGTCTGTATCAGCTTTATGTCATCTTGGGTATGCCTGTATCAGCTTTATGTCGTCTTGGGTATGTCTGTATCAGCTTTATATCGTCTTGGGTATGTCTGTATCAGCTTTATGTCGTCTTGGGTATGTCTGTATCAGCTTTATGTCGTCTTGGGTACGTCTGTATCAGCTTTATGTCGTCTTGGGTACGTCTGTATCAGCTTTATGTCGTCTTGGGTATGTCTGTATCAGCTTTATGTCGTCTTGGGTATGTCTGTATCAGCTTTATGTCATCTTGGGTATGTCTGTATCAGCTTTATGTCGTCTTGTGTATGTCTGTATCAGCTTTATGTCATCTTGGGTATGTCTGTATCAGCTTTATGTCATCTTGGGTATGTCTGTATCAGCTTTATGTCATCTTGGGTATGTCTGTATCAGCTTTATGTCATCTTGGTTATGACTGTATCAGCTTTATGTCAGGTCACCTCCCTGACCAAGGTCCTTCTTGTCCGGTTGCTCAGTTTTGTTGGACGGAGTCTGGATAGTTCTGGATTGTGTTTTTCCATTTCCTAATGATGGAGACCACTGTGCATATGGACATTTTCAACACTCTATAAATTGTTTTAGAACCTTCCCCAGATATATGCCTCATCACAATTCTATCTCTGTGATCTACAGACAGTTCCTTGGACTTCATGGAATAGTTTCAGCTCTGACATACACGGTCAACTGGTGGGACCTCATATAGATGGACTGGTGTGTTTCATTCTAAATCATGTCCAAACAATTGAATTGGCCACAGGTGGACTCCAATCAAGTTGTAGTGACATCTCAAGGATGATCAAAAGAACATTGGATGCACCTGAACTCAATTTGGAGTTTCAAAGCAAGTGATTTAGATATTCCTGTTTTTCATTTTCAATAAATTATAAATACAATTTTGTTTATGTAATCCATTTTGAATTCAGGCTGTGGAATAAGTCAAGGGGTATGAATGCTTTCTGAAGGCACTGTATGTGCAATGTAACAAGCAAGCATTAGCCTAGTTACATTCACAGAGTCTCCCTGAATGTAAGGCTACATATGTGATGTGCACAATGTGCCATATTTATCTGCATACCCACCTGTATCTCCTCTTTCTCCTATGACCAGATGTCGACCTACACAAAGAGAGAGAGAGAGAGAGAGAGAGAGAGAGAGAGAGAGAGAGAGAGAGAGAGAGAAAGAGAGAGAGAGAGGAGAGAGAGAGAGAGATTGAGAGAGAGAGAGAGGGTGAAACCTCTGTTACTCACATAACTCTGACCTGAACATGTCTCTAGAACAGATCAATTTAAGGGGTTATATGCTCATTCCTCAATGCTTGACTGACTACATACTTCAAAGTCCTTCATACTGTACAGTATGTTCACACTACTGTTGCCATGGTGATTAGTCAGCCAACAATAGCTATTATTTCCCCCTCTTTTTACACTATTAATAGAAGAAGAAGAAGAACCGTACAAATGAACTTCAGTTAGTGGAGATGGAGGAGACTGAAATGAAAACATGCTTAAAGTACTTTTGCTTCCTCTTTCAAAAAAATGTCAAATTGTTTCGTGAATCATGGATGAATCTGTCATTTGTTAACAATTTTCTGTAAATTATTTTTGATAGCATTTCTATGTTGGAAATAAAAAATATTATTTGGTGCATTTTCACCCATATTTGTTTTTTTTAATAATAGATTACACTTGATCTTTCTTGAATAAGTTCCTCCATTTCTTTTTGTTTTTCCTCTAACGTACTGTATGTCTCTGTATTACAGTGTTTGTTACTATCTTTCTGTAGTTATTTTTTGTTTTAAAGATTAAATTACATGGCCTCTAAAGGCACATTTAAAAGTGTCCCAAACAATAAGGGGGATCTGCTGTACCTGTATTGTGTAGGAACAATGATTCTGTCTTGGTTAGTCATCCAGTAGGCTAAATTTAAAATGTTCAATATCCTTTCCTTTTTGACTTAAATCTATTTCAACATCTATGGTAAGACCTGAAGATGGTTGGCAAGCAATGATCAACAACCAATTGGAAAGAGCTTGAAGAATTTTGAAAATAATAAATGGGCAAATGTTGCTCAATCCAGGTGGGGAAAGCTCTTACAGACTTACCCAGAAAGACTCACTTGCTGCCAAAGGTGCTTCTACAGTCGTGGCCAAAAGTTTTGAGAATGACACAAATATACATTTTCACAAAGTCTGCTGCCTCAGTGTCTTTAGATATTTTTGTCAGATGTTACTATGGAATACTGAAGTATAATTACAAGCATTTCATAAGTGTCAAAGGCTTTTATTGACAATTACATGAAGTTGATGCAAAGAGTCAATATTTGCAGTGTTGACCCTTCTTTTTCAAGACCTCTGCAATCCGCCCTGGCATGCTGTCAATTAACTTCTGGGCCACATCCTGACTGATGGCAGCCCATTCTTGCATAATCAATGCTTGGAGTTTGTCAGAATTTGTGGGTTTTTGTTTGTCCACCCGCCTTTTGAGGATTAACCACAAGTTCTCAATGGGATTAAGGTCTGGGGAGTTTCCTGGCCATGGACCCAAAATATCGATGTTTTGTTCCCCGAGCCACTTAGTTATCACTTTTGCCTTAAGGCAAGGTGCTCCATCATGCTGGAAAAGGCATTGTTCATCACCAAACTGTCCCTGGATGTTTGGGAGAAGTTGCTCTCGGAGGATGTGTTGGTACCATTCTTTATTCATGGCTGTGTTCTTAGGCAAAATTGTGAGTGAGCCCACTCCCTTGGCTGAGAAGCAACCCCACACATGAATGGTCTCAGGATGCTTTGAAATGCAGTGGAAATGTTTTTGGGGGATTCAGTTCATTTGCATGGCAAAGAGGGACTTTGCAATTAATTGCAATTCATCTCATCACTCTTCATAACATTCTGGAGTATATGCAAATTGCCATCATACAAACTGAGGCAGCAGACTTTGTGAAAATTAATATTTGTGTCATTCTCAAAACTTTTGGCCATGACTGTACAAAGTATTGACTTAGCGGTGTGAATACTTATGTAAATGAGATATGTCTGCATTTAATTTTTAATCAATTTCCTAACATTTAAAAAAAACATGTTTTACGGGGTATTGTGTGTAGATGGGTGAGAGAAAAATTATATTTACTCCATTTTGAATTCAGGCTGTAACAACAAAATGTGGACTAAGTCAAGGTGTATGAATACTTTCTGAAGGCACTGTATAGTGTAATACACAGAGCGCTGGTCAAAAGTAGTGCACTAAATAGGGAATAGGGGCCCTGGTCTAAAGTTGTGCACTAAATAGGGAATAGGGGCCCTGGTCTAAAGTAGTGCACTAAATCGGGAATAGGGGCCCTGGTCTAAAGTAGTGAACTAAATAGGGAATAGGGGCCCTGGTCTAAAGTAGTGCACTAAATAGGGATTAAGGGCCCTGGTCTAAAGTAGTGCACTAAATAGGGAATAGGATGCCATTTGGGATGCAGATTGTTGTTGTTCCACTAGAGATAACAGACTGGGGACTAGAGAGGCTTGTGTTCTAGTGGGACTCATTTATTTAACTCCCACCATTGTCAGACACAACCATTCCCTGATACTGTTCTGCTTATTAACCCCCTCGTCCTTCTCCTCCCTCCTTTTCTCCTAATTGGAGAAATATACAATGCTATCCTTTAAAATGGAGCCCAAGCCAAAGAGAACTCTACCTGCTGAGCTGTTGTTACTGTACATAGTGTGTGGTGGGTGGTGGAACACTGAGAGTGAGCACCCCTCACCCCTCCAAATCCCCAACACACATAGACAGTAGAGCGCTTCACACGAGGCCACTCTAGGGACTCACCCACCACCTTGTTCTCCTCTTACTTAACCTTACATTATTCATCTATAGACAACACCTGCAATGCAGTGGATCTTTGGAGAAATCTGAGTAGAGGATAGAGAGGCAAAAGAGGGGAGGTTTTATAAAGTGGGAAGAGGGTTGAGGTGTTGGAGGTGTGGGGGGCAGTGATACTCAGCAATTTGGACAGAGGCTCATGTTTCTTGTTTTGCAGCTACCATACAGGTTTGGTTATTAGAGGAATGAGTTTAGCCCCGGAGAGAGAGAGAGAGAGAGAGAGAGATAGTGTGTGAAAGATTGATTGAGAGAGAGTAAGATTGTGAGAGAGCGAGATATTTTCTATTTTATTTATCTTTTTAACCTTTATTTAACTAGGCAAGTCAAAGATTGAGAGAGAGAGAGAGAGAGAGAGAGAGAGAGAGAGAGAGAGACGGAAATGTGCTCTTTAGAATAGCTTATTGTCGTTTTGATATTCCTGGGCAGTATTCTCTCTCTCCATTCTCTTTCTCCCTCTCTCTCTCCATTCTCTTTCTCCTTCTCTCTCTCCAATCTCTTTCTCCTTCTCTCTCTCCATTGTCTTTCTCCTCTCTCTCCATTCTCTTTCTCCATTTGTGCTGACGCGATAATTATTGCATTATTGTCGAAAGAGGATGATTGCTTTGTAAGATAATACAAAATATAAGCAACATTTCTGGAGGGTTTTATTAAAAATCCTCCGTAATGAATGAATGGACTGGAAGAATTTCCTCTCCAATATCCTCCTTCTCACTGTGTCCCTATCAATATCCTTACCAATATCCTTATCATTATCCTTACCTGTATCCTTATCAATATCCTTACCAACATCCTTATCAATAACCTTATCAACACCCTTATCAATAACCTTATCAACATCCTTATCAATAACCTTATCAACATCCTTATCAATAACCTTATCAACATCCTTACCAATAACCTTATCAACACCCTTATCAATAACCTTATCAACATCCTTATCAACATCCTTATCAATAACCTTATCAACATCCTTATCAATAACCTTATCAACATCCTTATCAATAACCTTATCAACACCCTTATCAATAACCTTATCAACACCCTTATCAATAACCTTATCAACATCCTTATCAATAACCTTATCAACATCCTTATCAATAACCTTATCAACATCCTTATCAACACCCTTATCAATAACCTTATCAACATCCTTACCAATAACCTTATCAACAACCTTATCAACATCCTTATCAATAACCTTATCAACACCCTTATCAACATCCTTATCAACATCCTTATCAAAAACCTTATCAACATCCTTATCAATAACCTTATCAACATCCTTATCAATAACCTTATCAACATCCTTATCAATACCCTTATCAAGATCCTTATCAACATCCTTATCAATAACCTTATCAACATCCTTATCAATAACCTTATCAACATCCTTATCAATAACCTTATCAACATCCTTATCAACATCCTTATCAATAACCTTATCAACATCCTTATCAATAACCTTATCAACATCCTTATCAACAACCTTATCAACATCCTTATCAATAACCTTATCAACATCCTTATCAATATCCTTATCAACATCCTTATCAATAACCTTATCAACATCCTTATCAATAACCTTATCAACATCCTTATCAACATCCTTATCAATAACCTTATCAACATCCTTATCAATAACCTTATCAACATCCTTATCAATAACCTTATCAATAACCTTATCAACATCCTTACCAATAACCTTATCAACATCCTTACCAATAACCTTATCAACATCCTTATCAATAACCTTATCAACACCCTTATCAACATCCTTATCAATAACCTTATCAACATCCTTATCAATACCCTTATCCTTATCAATATTATAGTCTTTTATTGTCTGGAAATGATTGCTCATGTGTGGTTGCTGTACTATTTGGGCCTATAGGATAGCTTGAGTTGGGTATTTCTGAGTGCTTTGTTGACACCAACGTTACATTTTCCATCCAAGCCTTTTCTGGGATAGTTATGTTGTGAAGTGTCCTGTGGTAAGATGAACCCCTTTTCCCTGTTACGCAAGCAGGCTGAAGCACGTCGGGGTACGCTCACATTCTCTGGCTATTTATAGCTCTTCCCGGTGGTTCTCACAGGCTCGATATAATCTAGAATATGATCGGTCATGAAAAGTTAATGAGACAGAAGTCCATCTCTCTAGTAAATCCCTCCTCCTTCCTTATGACTCACACGCACGCACACACACACACACACACACACACACACACACACACACACACACACACACACACACACACACACACACACACACACACACACACACACACACACACACACACACACACACACACACACACACACACAAAACATGTAAACGCACCTGTCTCGCTTGTGTTTTTTCCCACTCTTCTTCTTCTTCTCTCTGCGGGAGGGAGAGGAGCTGTCGAACCTGCGGGAGTTATGGGGAGAGAGAGACAGCTCAGAGGGAGGGAAGGATGGAGAGAGAGCTCAGATGGAAGGAGAGAAAGATAAGGAAAGAGAGAAAGAGAGAGAGGGAGAGAGGGAGAGAGAGAGCGTAAAAGGGAGCCCAGGAGGGAGATAAAGATAAGGAAAGAGAGAAAGAGAGAGAGAGGGAGAGAGAGAGAGAGAGAGAGAGAGAGAGAGAGAGAGAGAGAGAGAAAGGGAGAGAGAGAAAGAGAAAGAGAGAGGGAGAGAGGGAGAGAGAGAAAGGGAGAAAGAGAAAGAGAGAGAGGGAGAGAGAGAGGGTAAAAGGAGAGCATTCCTCCATAATGAAGCTTATCCATATGGAATGTTTAACAATAGCAGGAATATTTAATTCCTGGAAACATAGAGTTGATCTAGAGAGACGACTGACCGGCTCCTTCTGAACGCACGTTTCTTCTTCTTCCTCTTCTTTGGTCGAGGAGATGGAGAGCTGCTAGAGTTCCTCTGTATTCTATGGTAGAGAGAGAGAGAGAGAGAGAGAGTAAATGTATCTCTTAATCTCCAATATGTACATTGTTATGTCATGCCAATAAAGCAGATGTTATTTTATTTAACTGGGAGAAAGAGGGGGGGGGCGGGGTGTCCAGTGAGTGAAACATACAGGTGTTTCTTCAGTCAGAAATAAAATGCATGTTCTCTGATTAATCAACAGTACATTGGTCAGCTACAGGCAAGCTTTGCTCCAAGGGAACTCACTTAATTTCCTGTTAGAGTGCTGAGACAATCCATACTTTACATGAGAACATAACGCTTCACACCATCTCTGGCAATCTGCTTTGCAATTAAACATATTCTGGCACAATGTCATTCTGACAGTCAATCTATTCATCCATACTGTATTGGCTTTACTTCAAAACACATCAACAGCAATGTATCGTAGTATATGCCGGAATGCCCTGTACTGAGTGTGTGTGTGTGTGTGTGTGTGTGTGTGTGTGTGTGTGTGTGTGCGTGCGTGTGCGTCTGTGTGTGTATATGTGTGAGTGTATATGTGCGTGTGTGTGTGTGTGTGTGTGTGTGTGTGTGTGTGTGTGTGTGTGTGTGTGTGTGTGTTGTGTGTCTGTGTGTATGTGTGTGTGTGTGTGTGTGTGTGTGTGTGTGTGTGTGTGTGTGTGTGTGTGTGTGTGTGTGTGTGTTCCCTACCTATAACTGTCTTTATCTCCGTGCCATTCACCGTCCTCCTGGTAACCTTCAGCTGGGTCTGTCTGCACCTCACCATGCTCTCCATGGACCTTGACCCTGCAGGGAACACACAGGTCAGAGGTCAGGGGTCAGAGGTCAGAGGAAGCAACCAAAGGGAGACCAGGGAAGTGACCGTATCTGGGTCGAAATGACAAGAGCTTAGGAACACTACTGCTGAATCAGGGACATGTTAAATCAGGGAAATGCTAAATCAGGGACATGTTAAATCAGGGACATGCTAAATCAGGGACATGTTAAATCAGGGACATGCTAAATCAGGGACATGTTAAATCAGGGACATGTTAAATCAGGGACATGTTAAATCAGGGAAATGCTAAATCAGGGACATGTTAAATCAGGGACATGTTAAATCAGGGACATGTTAAATCAGGGACATGTTAAAGCCTCTGAACGCCTCCAAATATAAAAACTATTTTCAAAACATGTAACCAAATCATTTGTTAGAACACAAATCTCTTTACTTATCCGTGTCCAAATCATCTTGTCAGAGCAGAAATGAAACACAACTCAAATCTGACCTCTGAAAAATGAAAATGCCTCCATCTCTCCATCCTTGTCACGCCCTGACCAGGTGAACTCGGGTATTTTGGGTCAGGGTGTGTCATGTTGGGTATTTTTCCTTGGTTTGTTTTCTATGTTGGCGTTACAGCCTTGTGTTAGCTCTAGGTGTTTATTTCTATGTTGGGTTCTGTCGATTCCCAATCAGAGACAGCTGTCGCTAGTTGTCTCTGATTGGGATCACATTTAAGTTCCTTTTTCCCCCACGCTGTTGGTGGGCTGTTGTCTCTTTGTGTTTTGAGCAGTTAACGTATCGGCATTTTCTTGGTTTTGTGTACGTGTTTATTTCAGTGTTAAGAATAAACATGTGTTCGCTCCCAGCTGCGTTTTGGTCCGCTTCCTCGTCACCCGACGACGATCGTTACAATCCTACAGTTGACATCTCTCCATCTCTCCATCATACACCATCCCTTCCTCTTACACATGCAAATGGCCTCTGGCATCCTCCTCCCCTCCCTAATCCCTCCATCCCTTCTCTTCTCTTCTCTTTCCTGGCCTGCACCATGTGGCCTCTACTGATCCCTTTCATCTGGCCACGTACAGCACATATTCAGACACACTCACGCTCGCACATGTACGCAAGGATGTATCTCTCCCCCCGCCGAGATACAACGGGTTGGTTCTGGGATGGAGAGAGCAGGAGGTGGGACGGGAAAGGGAACTGAAGGGAGGCAGCAGAGAAAGGCGGAGGCAGACCCCAATCTGTCTACACCAGCACCATCGCCACCGAAGACAGCGGCAGCAGAGCCAGAGCCTGGAAAAGTACCAGAGGAAGTGACCAAGGGACCGGCCGTTCAACATGAGCTTCCTCGGGCAAGACAGCACACATAGAGAGAAAGAGAGAGAGAGAGCAAGAGAGAGCAAGAGAGCGGAGAGAGAGAGAGCGAGAGCGAGAAAGAGAACAAGAGAGACAGAAAGAGAGAGAGAGACAGAGAGACAGAGAGACAGAGAGAGAGAGAGTGCAAGAGAGAGAGACAAAGAGACAGAGAGAGAGAGAGAGAGAGAGAGAGAGAGAGAGACAAAGAGACAGAGAGAGAGAGAGAGAGGGAGAGAGAGAGAGAGAGAGAGGGAGAGAGAGAGAGAGAGATGAAGGGAGAGAGAGAGGGAGAGAGATGAAGGGAGAGAGAGAGAGGGAGAGAGATGAAGGGAGAGAGAGAGAGAGAGAGAGAGAGAGAGAGAGAGAGGAAGGGAGAGAGAGAGAGGGAGAGAGATGAAGGGAGAGAGAGAGAGGGAGAGAGAGAGATGAAGGGAGAGTGAGAGAGAGAGAGAGAGAGAGAGAGAGAGAGAGAGAGGAAGGGAGAGAGAGAGACAGGGAGAGAGATGAAGGGAGAGAGAGAGAGGGAGAGAGATGAAGGGAGAGAGAGAGAGAGAGAGGGAGGGAGAGAGAGATGGGGACGTGCTCCAGTAACACATATTACTACAAATCCAGATTATCATTGATCAAATCACTCTCAGAGCTTCGTGGCCTAACTAATATATATATTACATGTGTTGCTGTGTTGACATTAACCAAAGCCTGAGATTACAATGGTGCTTTATGAAGGGGGGAAAGTGATCTTACATGTTAATAATTATACATGAGAGTAGAAGGTAAGAACGAAAGGAAAAAGAAAAAAGAGAAAGACGACAGCAAATGTGAAGACATCAAAAAGACAATACATTCATAATGAGTGTGTGTGTGTGTGTGTGTGTGTGTGTGTGTGACACTGAGATGCATATCTGGTCTAATTTAAGGTTTAATAAGTTTCAGCATGAAATCATCTGAAAAGGTAGCAAATGAGTCAAAACAAAAACACCCCCCTGAAAGCTGAAGGAGACAGAAATATAAGTGGTTAGAGTGTTGGGCCAGTAACCGAAAGGTCACGAGTTCTAATCCCCGAGCCGAGAAGGTGAAACATCTGTTGACGTGCCCTTGAGCAAGGCACTTAACCCGAATCGCTCCTGGGTCGCCGTCAATAATGGCTGATTCCTGGACGTGACCGTACTCTCTAAGGGTGTCTCAGAGGGAGTTGGTATTTTCAAAAAAAAAACACATTTCCAATTCACACATGTATTAATACACACAGGAACATGTGTGAAATAGAACAAATATATGCACCTACCAAATGAATATTATTATTAGAAAGAACAGTAGGCTGTAGGTAGTAAGTGAGGCTGTAGAGAGACTTCAGAGTTGAGAAAGAAGAGAGAAAGAGAGAGAGAGAGAGAGAGAGAGATGGATGGATGGATGGATGCTCTGAGTTCGAGGTGAACATAGATATAGAGAGAGATAGGGATGGTTGCATAGATAGATAGATAGATAGATAGATAGATAGATAGATAGATAGATAGATAGATAGATAGATAGATAGATAGATAGATAGATAGATAGATAGATAGATAGATAGATAGATAGATAGATAGATAGATAGATAGATAGATAGATAGATAGATAGATAGATAGATAGATAGATAGATAGATAGATAGATAGATAGATAGATGGGTGTTACTCAAACCATTACATGACGCATTGTCTTTAAGATTTGTAAATAATCTCTGCACAGGCTGATGGCAACACGTGTCTCTACGGTAACAGGAATACAGGATACAAAAAGCTTGCACATACTTGCATGGAAGACCAGTCCCTACAGCCTTGTTACCAACGACAGTCTCAAATGAGAGCTGAAGGAACACCAAATTGTGCCTAGAATAACGAATTACAGATGATGCCATCTCCAGTCTCTCTCAATTCAATTCAAGGGGCTTTATTGGCATGGAAAACATATGTTAATTGCCAAAGCAAGTGAGGTAGATAATATACAAAAGTGAAATAAACAATAAAAATGAACAGTAAACATTCCAATCACAGAAGTTCTCTCTCTCTCTCTCTCTCTCTCCCTGCCCACAGTGTATCTCTCTCTCTCTCTCTCTCTCCCTGCCCACAGTATCTCTCTCTCTCTCTCTCCCTGCCCACAGTATCTCTCTCTCTCTCCCTGCCCACAGTATCTCTCTCTCTCCCTGCCCACGGTATCTCTCTCTCTCTCTCTCCCTGCCCACAGTATCTCTCTCTCTCTCTCTCTCCCTGCCCACAGTATCTCTCTCTCTCTCTCTCTCCCTGCCCACAGTATCTCTCTCTCTCTCTCCCTGCCCACAGTATCTCTCTCTCACTCTCTCCCTGCCCACAGTATCTCTCTCTCTCTCTCTCCCTGCCCACAGTACTCTCTCTCTCTCTCTCTCCCTGCCCACAGTATCTCTCTCTCTCTCTCTCCCTGCCCACAGTATCACTCTCTCTCTCTCTCTCTCTCTCTCTCTCCCTGCCCACAGTGTATCTCTCTCTCTCTCTCTCTCTCTCTGTCTCTCTCTCTCTCTCTCTCTGTCTCTCTCTCTCTCTCTCTCTCTCTCTCTCTCTCTCTCTCTCTCTCTCTCTCTCTCTCTCTCCCCTGCCCACAGTGTATCTCTCTCTCTCTCTCTCTCTCTCTCTCTCTCTCTCTCTCTCTCTCTCTCTCTCTCTCTCTCTCTCTCTGTTCATCAGGGAGGAATACTCCATGATGAATGGAGTGTTCCTCTGGCCATATGACTAAGTGTCTCTCTGTCTAATGATGTTTGCTGGGGCAGAGAAGGCTCTCTAATTCAGCTGCTGTCCCGGGATCTGTGACCTGGGTCCTGGGTGGTGTCTGACAGTGATGGACTATGGCCATTGTTCTTGTTTCCTTAGGGCCACATACACACTGTAGCATAGCAGTACAACACCCTTAGAAAAAAGACTGCTGTCTAGAAACTCTGCTGTCCCCGTACTGGAACCCTTTGAAGAACCCTTTTTGGTTCCAAGTAGAACCCTTTTAGCTTCCATGTAGGACCCTTTACACAGAGGGTTCTACATGGAACCAAAAAGGGTTCTCCTATGGGGACAGTCGAAGAACCCTTTTGGAACCCTTTTTTCTAAGAGTATACTCCTTCCTTATCATCTCAGGCCTAGACAGCCCCAGCCTCAGCCCCAGTCAGTCTCAGCCCCAGCTACCAGCCTCTGCCAGCCCCAGCCTCAGCCCCAGTCTCAGCCCCAGTCAGTCTCAGCCCCAGCTACCAGCCTCTGCCAGCCCCAGCCTCAGCCCCAGCCAGTCTCAGCCCCAGTCTCAGCCCCAGTCTCAGTCACAGCCCCAGTCAGTCTCAGCCCCATTCTCAGTCACAGCCCCTCTCAGTCTCAGCCCCAGCCAGTCTCAGCCCAAGCCAGTCTCAGCCCCAGCCTCAGCTCCAGCCAGTCTCAGCCTCAGCCAGTCTCAGCCCCAGTCTCAGCCTCAGCCAGTCTCAGCCCCAGCCAGTCTCAGCCTCAGCCAGTCTCAGCCTCAGCCAGTCTCAGCCCCAGCCAGTCTCAGCCCCAGCCAGTCTCAGCCTCAGCCAGTCTCAGCCCCAGCCAGTCTCAGCCCCAGCCAGTCTCAGCCCCAGGCTCAGTCTCAGCCCCAGCCAGTCTCAGCCCCATTCTCAGTCACAGCCCCAGCCAGTCTCAGCCCCAGCCAGTCTCAGCCCCAGCCAGTCTCAGCCCCAGTCTCAGCCCCAGCCTCAGCTCCAGCCAGTCTCAGCCCCAGCCAGTCTCAGCCCCATTCTCAGTCACAGCCCCAGCTAGTCTCAGCCCCAGCCAGTCTCAGCCTCAGCCAGTCTCAGCCCCAGTCTCAGCCCCAGCCAGTCTCAGCCTCAGCCAGTCTCAGCCCCAGCCAGTCTCAGTCTCAGCCTCAGCCAGTCTCAGCCCCAGCCAGTCTCAGCCCCAGCCAGTCTCAGCCTCAGCCAGTCTCAGCCCCAGCCAGCCTCAGCCCCAGCCAGTCTCAGCCCTAGCCTCAGCCAGTCTCAGCCCCAGCCAGTCTCAGCCTCAGCCAGTCTCAGCCCCAGCCAGTCTCCGCCCCAGCCAGTCTCAGCCTCAGCCAGTTCAGCCTCAGCCAGCCTCAGCCCCAGCCAGTCTCAGCCCCAGCCAGTCTCAGCCCCAGCCAGCCTCAGCCTCAGCCAGTCTCAGCCCCAGCCAGCCTCAGCCTCAGCCAGTCTCAGCCCCAGCCAGTTCAGCCCCAGCCTCAGCCAGCCTCATCCCTGCCCCACTGCTGGGTTAATCTGAGTCATAGGCACAGAGGCAGAGGCTGACAACCGTCCAGGACAGATATTTTATGTAGGTCAGAGTGCGATGAGAAGTCTGATGACATTTAACAATATCAATTCTTTAGATCGGTTGGGACTTTGGTCTTTATGAGAAATGTATTTCAATTGTTCAATTCTCATTTCATTTAAAACTCACCACCCCAACCTCCCCCCTTAAAAATAAAAACCAAAAATACATCCTGTAATGCATACATGTACCATACTCACCTTTCCAGCAACCACATGATACAAGCCAACATCACAATACTCAAGACAATACCCACTCCTACAACCGTATATCCAAAACATCTTCCCCAGCCTATACAGACAGCCCCCCCCAACACACCATATCTCCTGAAACATCTCCACACTTTTTATCATTTTATAGAACTCAAACTCAACCCTAAGGCGCGCAGAGACCATCCCATTAACCAATAGTAAAGGGGTCTGTTATCCCCCCACCTTTGACCCTGTTCCTCCTTGTTAGCCAAATAGCTAACTTTGCCTGAGCAAACAGAAAATTCAACAAAACACATTTTTCCTTCTCCTTACTTGAATACCTGTAATCCCATTATGAACACCCCAACAGTAAAGACCACCCCCAACCTCTCACACAGACATTCCAACAGAGACATTAATGGCATTAATCTGGTGCACACAGAAAACACATGAATCACAGTTTCTTTCATTTTACAGAAATGACAACTCCTGCCCGACTCCCGGTTCAAACCCGTGCCAACCAGCTGTTAGTGGCCAGGGCTCCATGTAGAACCCTCCACTGGAGGTCCCCTGACCTCTCTTTGGTATACTGGGGGTTTGTAGAGCCCCCTCCATCTAAAACCCACCATACTCTCCCACCCCACATTACCCCCTGCCACCTGATGTGCCTTCACTCCTGTTAGGCTCCTAATGTTCCTCACCTTAACACAGAGGTTGTAGAGGGCTTTACCTCCCACCCCCTTCAAACCTCCCCCAGGCTCGGAGTGTTAAAATCTAACAAGTCCTCCAGACCCCCTTGCCAGTCTCCAGTCTCTGCCGTCACCTGCAGTGGCGGAAACATTGGTGGCCCCCTCTCCCTTTGGCTGCTCAAACATCCCCCTTACCGGCTCAGACAGTGCCTCCTGGACCTCCTCCAGGAATCTCTCCAGCAGCCTAAGAGACGTTATTCCTGTTTGCTGTGCCAAGACTTCCGGGCTTTTCCACCCCTCCTCTCCCAGGGAGTCTCAAGTCACACCCAGCCCTTTTTACACCCCCTGCCATCAGTTGCCTCTGCAGGGTGGCCGACTGGACCGATCTCAAAGGGATGGCTGGGTTGTGGAAGATAGGCCGAGAAAAATGACGTAAAAATTGATTTTAAACAGCGGTTGACATGCTTCGACGTACGGTAATGGAATACTTTGAATTTTATTGTCAGGAATTGCGCCAAGCGCGTGACACTTCTTTACTATTTCGGATAGTGTCTGGAACGCAAGAACAAAACGCCGCTATTCGGATATAACGATGGATTATTTTGGACCAAACCAACATTTGTTATTGAAGTAGCAGTCCTGGGAGTGCATTCTGACGAAGACAACAAAAGGTAATGAAACTTTTATAATAGTAAAGCTGATATTGGTGAGTGCTAAACTTGCCGGGTGTCTAAATAGCTAGCCCGTGATGCCTGGGCTATGTACTTAGAATATTGCAAAATGTGCTTTCACCAAAAAGCTATTTTAAAATCGGACATATCGAGTGCATAGAGGAGGTCTGTATCTATAATTCTTAAAATAATTGTTATGCTTTTTGTGAACGTTTATCGTGAGTAATTTAGTAAAATGTTAGCGAATTCCCCGGAAGTATGCTAGTTCTGAACGTCACATGCTAATGTAAAAAGCTGGTTTTTGATATAAATATGAACTTGATTGAACAAAACATGCATGTATTGTATAACATAATGTCCTAGGGTTGTCATCTGATGAAGATCATCAAAGGTTAGTGTTGCATTTAGCTGTCTTCTAGGTTTTTGTGACATTATATGCTAGCTTGAAAAATGGGTGTCTGATTATTTCTGGCTGACATAATCTAATGTTTTGCTTTCGTTGTAAAGCCTTTTTGAAATCGGACAGTGTGGTTAGATAAAGGAGAGTCTTATCTTTAAAATGCTGTGAAATAGTCATATGTTTGAAAAATGGAAGTTTTTGTATTTTAGAGGAGTTTGTATTTCGCGCCACGCCCATCATTGGATAATGGAGCAGGTGTTCCGCTAGCGGAACGTCTAGATGTAAGAGGATAAGAAACAGCCTGGGAGGCTGCTACCAAATACTAATTGAGTTTATGTAAACATCTGACCCACTGGGAATGTGATGAAAGAAATAAAAGCTGAAAAAAATCATTCTCTCTACTATTATTCTGACATTTCACATCCTTCAAATAAAGTGGTGATCCTAACTGACCTAAGACAGGGAATTTTTACTAGGATTAAATGTCAGGAATTGTGAAAAACTGAGTTGAAATGTATTTGGCTAAGGTGTATGTAAACTTCCCATTTCAACTGTATATGTAACAGCAAGCTAGCCATTTCACATCGGTTACATATACTTCATGTTACAAAAACCTGAGTGTAATAGTTGCCCATTGAATGCATGTTTTGTAGCCATGTTCACTAGTGCAGTACTAGGTCAACTGTATCTAACTATATTTCTCAAGAGTATCTTTGTAACAAACCTGGTCAGACATGAACACTGACAACCGCTCCAACGTCTACACACAGATTGGACAGTTCTGGACAGTGGGCATGATTGCCTGCCAGTTAGTTCTGTTGGAGCAATGCCAGAACACAGAACACTCAGTCTGAACAGAAAAAGCCAGCGAGGAACTAAGAGGACAGGACACAACTCCAGGGAAACATTCAGAGAGGAACTAAGAGGACAGGACACAACTCCAGGGAAACATTCAGAGAGGAACTAAGAGGACAGGACACAACTCCAGGGAAACATTCAGAGAGGAACTAAGAGGACAGGACACAACTCCAGGGAAACATTCAGAGAGGAACTAAGAGGACAGGACACAACTCCAGGGAAACATTCAGAGAGGAACTAAGAGGACAGGACACAACTCCAGGGAAACATTCAGAGAGGAACTAAGAGGACAGGACACAACTCCAGGGAAACATTCAGAGAGGAACTAAGAGGACAGGACACAACTCCAGGGAAACATTCAGAGAGGAACTAAGAGGACAGGACACAACTCCAGGGAAACATTCAGAGAGGAAGTAAGAGGACAGGACACAACTCCAGGGAAACATTCAGAGAGGAACTAAGAGGACAGGACACAACTCCAGGGAAACATTCAGAGAGGAACTAAGAGGACAGGACACAACTCCAGGGAAACATTCAGAGAGGAACTAAGAGGACAGGACACAACTCCAGGGAAACATTTAGAGAGGAACTAGGAGGACAGGACACAACTCCAGGGAAACATTCAGAGAGGAACTAGGAGGACAGGACACAACTCCAGGGAAACATTCAGAGAGGAACTAAGAGGACAGGACACAACTCCAGGGAAACATTCAGAGAGGAACTAAGAGGACAGGACACAACTCCAGGGAAACATTCAGAGAGGAACTAAGAGGACAGGACACAACTCCAGGGAAACATTCAGAGAGGAATTAGGAGGACAGGACACAACTCCAGGGAAACATTCAGAGAGGAACTAGGAGGACAGGACACAACTCCAGGGAAACATTCAGAGAGGAACTAGGAGGACAGGACACAACTCCAGGGAAACATTCAGAGAGGAACTAAGAGGACAGGACACAACTCCAGGGAAACATTCAGAGAGGAACTAAGAGGACAGGACACAACTCCAGGGAAACATTCAGAGAGGAACTAAGAGGACAGGACACAACTCCAGGGAAACATTCAGAGAGGAACTAAGAGGACAGGACACAACTCCAGGGAAACATTCAGAGAGGAACTAAGAGGACAGGACACAACTCCAGGGAAACATTCAGAGAGGAACTAAGAGGACAGGACACAACTCCAGGGAAACATTCAGAGAGGAACTAGGAGGACAGGACACAACTCCAGGGAAACATTCAGAGAGGAACTAAGAGGACAGGACACAACTCCAGGGAAACATTCAGAGAGGAATTAGGAGGACAGGACACAACTCCAGGACACAGCTAGCGAGGAACTAGTCCTCGATTTATCCCAGACTAGCCCAGCGCTATCAGTCCTCTATTTATCCCAGACTAGCCCAGTGCTATCAGTCCTGTATTTATCCCAGACTAGCCCAGTGCTATCAGTCCTCTATTTATCTCAGACTAGCCCAGTGCTATCAGTCCTCTATTTATCCCAGACTAGCCCAGTGCTATCAGTCCTGTATTTATCCCAGACTAGCCCAGTGCTATCAGTCCTGTATTTATCCCAGACTAGCCCATTGCTATCAGTCCTCTATTTATCCCAGACTAGCCCAGTGCTATCAGTCCTGTATTTATCCCAGACTAGCCCATTGCTATCAGTCCTCTATTTATCCCAGACTAGCCCAGTGCTATCAGTCCTGTATTTATCCCAGACTAGCCCAGTGCTATCAGTCCTCTATTTATCCCAGACTAGCCCAGTGCTATCAGTCCTGTATTTATCCCAGACTAGCCCAGTGCTATCAGTCCTCTATTTATCCCAGACTAGCCCAGTGTGACGTGTGTGGGTGTGTGTGTGTGTGTGTGTGTGTGTGTGTGTGTGTGTGTGTGTGTATGTGTGTGTGTGTGTGTGTGTGTGTGTGCGCGCGTGCGTGCGTACGTTTGTGACAGCACACAAGTCACTTCGTGCTGTATTGCAATCTTTCAGCCCAGCAGATCTGTCAACCCCATCGCACCACAACAGACGGGTGAAAAACTCAACTCACTTTATATTCATAGCTTTCCATGCATGAGGCAGGCCCCATCACCATATGTAATGTTCCTGTACAGTGTGCTTTACTGTAGACAAAAGATATGCATACTGAACAAAAATATAAATGGTACATGCAACCATTTCTAATATTTTACGGAGTTACAGTTCATATAAGGAAATCAGTCAATTGAAATAAATAAATTAGGCCCTAATCTATGGATTTCACATGACTGGGCAGGAGTGCAGCAGCCATGGGTGGGCCTGGGAGGTCATAGGCCTTCCCCTGGGGAGCCAGGCCCACCCACTGGGGAGCCAGGTCCACCCCCTGGGGAGCCAGGTCCACCCACTGGGGAGCCAGGTCCACCCCCTGGGGAGCCAGGCCCACCCACTGGGGAGCCAGGCCCACCCCCTGGGGAGCCAGGCCCACCCACTGGGGAGCTAGGTCCACCCACTGGGGAGCCAGGTCCACCCACTGGGGAGCCAGGCCCACCCACTGGGGAGCCAGGTCCACCCACTGGGGAGCCAGGTCCACCCCCTGGGGAGCCAGGCCCACCCACTGGGGAGCCAGGTCCACCCCCTGGGGAGCCAGGTCCACCCACTGGGGAGCCAGGTCCACCCCCTGGGGAGCCAGGCCCACCCACTGGGGAGCCAGGCCCACCCCCTGGGGAGCCAGGCCCACCCACTGGGGAGCTAGGTCCACCCACTGGGGAGCCAGGTCCACCCACTGGGGAGCCAGGTCCACCCACTGGGGAGCCAGGCCCACCCACTGGGGAGCTAGGTCCACCCCCTGGGGAGCTAGGTCCACCCCCTGGGGAGCCAGGTCCACCCACTGGGGAGCCAGGTCCACCCCCTGGGGAGCTAGGTCCACCCCCTGGGGAGCCAGGCCCACCCACTGGGGAGCCAGGTCCACCCACTGGGGAGCTAGGTCCACCCCCTGGGGAGCCAGGTCCACCCACTGGGGAGCCAGGCCCACCCCCTGGGGAGCCAGGTCCACCCACTGGGGAGCCAGGTCCACCCACTGGGGAGCCAGGTCCACCCACTGGGGAGCCAGGTCCACCCACTGGGGAGCTAGGTCCACCCCCTGGGGAGCCAGGTCCACCCACTGGGGAGCCAGGCCCACCCACTGGGGAGCTAGGTCCACCCCCTGGGGAGCTAGGTCCACCCCCTGGGGAGCCAGGTCCACCCACTGGGGAGCCAGGTCCACCCACTGGGGAGCCAGGCCCACCCACAGGGGGGGCAAGCCCAGACAATCAGAAATCGTTTTCCCCTACAAAAAGGCTTTATTGTGCACTGATCACACACCATAACAAAATGTCTGGTTTAAGACGCTCTCCTTCCATCACACTTCACTGTCCTGATGATAGCAGCCTGAGAAGTGTTAACGCTTGACACAGTCTGTTTATTGACAGCTAGTGTAAAAAACACACATAGCCTGCAGGGTGGTCTGAGGGGATTGGTTAACCATTGGCAATGGGCATACACTTAACGGTGTGTGTAATGGCCATGGTTCTACAACAACACTGGGGTTGATGTTGATGTGCTGTGGGACTAGAAGACCCCTGCAGTACCTGTGGATCTACTGACCAGATGTTTGTTGGAGTTGACAGGCCTCTCTGCAGAGAAAGAAACAGTTGTGTAATTTATTTTCTCTGAACTCTCTTCTTTCCAGACACAAAGAGCGTGGGTTTATACGCCCACTCTTTCTATATATAAAAAAAAAAAAGGAGATTTAAATGTATCCATGGTCAACTAGAAACAAAAAGGTGATATCCCCAGCTGCTGGGAATGATTCGGTGTTCACTGTAACACAACCAAATATATCCTTTCTGGGTCTCTCAGATGTGAGCTTGCTTTTTCAGTTGCATTAGAGTGGTAAAAAAATAAAAAATAAAATCTAAACTTAAAATCAATGTGCATAAATGGTGATGTATTGAGTAATTGTCAGTGGCTGTTAGTCTCGACGAGTAGCCAAACTTCACATCTCAGATCCTGTCTGTTCAGTAGTGTTGTTGACGGAGTCAAAAGTCACTGATTTAAACAACACAACATCTTTTTTTCCCCAGCTACCCCATTACACCTCAGTATACACAGTCACAATGACTGACCAGGGAAGGGACTGAATGTCCAGCCCTTGTATCTTTCTATCTCATCCTGTCTGTCTCTAAGCACCCCTCTGTCCACTAACATAAAGCTTAAAACATCTCTGGGATTTAAAATAGTGACTTAAGAAAAAACATACTCTGGTGGAAAAGCTGTAGGGGACAATGCCAAATACAATCCCATATCATGAGTTTCTAGATATGAAGCACACAATCTAAAGCCTACACACCTGTAATGAAATTTGGCTTTGCAATACGATGGCCTTACAGATGTAGGATCCTAACTTGATCACTCTGCTGCAAGAGAACTTTCCTGCAATGCAGGACATTTCTAAACTTGTAGTGTATTTGAGGTTCAAAAAAGGCTTCTGAAGTTTGTAATTTCCACTTTGAAATTTCAGACATCATGCACATTTTTTTTCCATAAATCAGAATGCACTTAATAATTCACACACTTCCTGTTGCTGCAGGATTATTTTTCCTGCTTTAGCAAACTGGCTCAAATTAAGACTCTACATCTGTATGTGTTTGCAAAAATATCCCATGTGTATCGTTCTGTGTCCAATTGGCCTAAACGTTTTGGTCCCTGTCTGAGTATAATCAGTATAGTTTCTCTGTACCGTAACACCCTGTATATAGTCTCCACATTGACTCTGTACCGGTACCCTCCTGTATATAGTCTCCACATTGACTCTGTACCGGTACCCCCTGTATATAGCCTCCACATTGACTCTGTACCGGTACCCCCCTGTATATAGCCTCCACATTGACCCTGTACCGGTACCCCCTGTATATAGTCTCCACATTGACCCTGTACCAGTACCACCCTGTATATAGCCTCCACATTGACCCTGTACCGGTACCCCCTGTATATAGTCTCCACATTGACTCTGTACCGGTACCCCCTGTATATAGCCTCCACATTGACTCTGTACCGGTACCCCCCTGTATATAGTCTCCACATTGACTCTGTACCGGTACCCCCCTGTATATAGTCTCCACTTTGACCCTGTACCGTAACACCCTGTATATAGCCTCCACATTGACTCCTGTACCGGTACCCCCCTGTATATAGTCTCCACATTGACTCTGTACCGTAACACCCTGTATATAGTCTCCACATTGTTATTTTACTGCTGTTCTTAATTACTTGTTACTTTTATTTCTTATTCTTATCCGTATTTTTTGAAACTGCATTGTTAGTTAAGGGGCTTGTAAGTAAGCATTTCACTGTAAGGGTCTACACCTGTTGTATTTGGAGCATGTGATTAATACAATTTTATTTGATCATCCTTAAACAAACAGATCTCTCTATTCCCCTGAAGCTCCACATTAATACTGTCCTATGGAGGTGAATGGAGCTCTTTTCTCAGTTTTATCAGAGATTTTCTAAGATAGCCTAGCAGTTGTGTGCCCAGCACTGTGTCAGGGATGGAAGACTAGCCCCAG
Organism: Salmo salar; assembly: GCF_965601325.2. NCBI lineage: Eukaryota > Metazoa > Chordata > Actinopteri > Salmoniformes > Salmonidae > Salmo > Salmo salar. The sequence goes on along the minus strand of NC_138294.1, from coordinate 87,402,770 downwards.
TCCAGCAAGCATACAGCACTGTGTCAGGGATGGAAGACAAGCCCCAGTCCAGCAAGCATACAGCACTGTGTCAGGGATGGAAGACAAGCCCCAGTCCAGCAAGCATACAGCACTGTGTCAGGGATGGAAGACTAGCCCCAGTCCAGCAAGCATACAGCACTGTGTCAGGGATGGAAGACTAGCCCCAGTCCAGCAAGCATACAGCACTGTGTCAGGGATGGAAGACAAGCCCCAGTCCAGCAAGCATACAGCACTGTGTCAGGGATGGAAGACTAGCCCCAGTCCAGCAAGCATACAGCACTGTGTCAGGGATGGAAGACTAGCCCCAGTCCAGCAAGCATACAGCACTGTGTCAGGGATGGAAGACTAGCCCCAGTCCAGCAAGCATACAGCACTGTGTCAGGGATGGAAGACTAGCCCCAGTCCAGCAAGCATACAGCAGTGTGTAGTTTTAACTAAGTGTGTGAGATGAGTAATGGTCTTTCTAAAAAAAAAAAAGTCTAGCCTAGTATGTCGTTTTCATACATAATATAAGCTATTTCGCAGACACTTTTATCCAAAGTGACTATCTTGGCGTTACAGAGCTACAGAGAACTAAAGTGATTACTGAGTGAGTGAGTGAGTGAGTGAGTGAGTGAGTGAGTGAGTGAGTGAGTGAGTGAGTGAGTGAGTGAGTGAGTGAGTGAGTGAGTGAGTGAGTGAGTGAGTGAGTGAGTGAGTGAGTGAGGGCATGTGAAACGATAGTTATTATTACTGAGTGAGTGAGTGCATCCCTGTCTGACTGTTTACGTCCCTCATTAAGAGGACAGAGGAAAGGCTGAGGCTCTCCACGGGGACTCTAATGATGCACAAGCTCATTACAGCTCAATTACTTCCTGGAAAAACACCTGACAAACAACACACTGCTATAGACATTTAGAAGGAGTACAACTTTTATTCACTATAATATTAGTATAAATAAGTATATATAATATTAGTATACACACTGTTATAAGGAGTAGTATTGGTGGAGTGTCAGTCAGCCAGTATACAATACATTAGCATAAATATACCCCAAAACACACTGTTATAAGGAGTAGCATTGGTGGTGTATCAGTCAGTGTACTATGATATTAGCATAACTATATAGCCTAGCCCAACTGGATTACAGCTCGGACCATCTGGTGAAGTGAACATACAGTGCATTCAGGAAGTATTCAGACCCCTTGACTTTTTCCACATTTTGTTACGTTACAGCCTTATTCTAAAATGGATGAAATAAATACAAATCATCATAAATCTACACACAATACCCTAAGGAATATTAAATGTATGCTTTTTTTCTCCTTCATTTTAATTAAAATCTTATTTACAACGGCCAAAACCAGACGATGCTGGGTCAATTGTGCGCCGCCCTATGGGACTCCCAATCACTGCCGGTTGTGATACAGCCTGGAATCGAACCAGGGTCTGTAGTGACGCCTCTAGCACTGAGATGCAGTGCCTTAGACCGCTACGCCACTAAGGAGCCCCAACATAATTCCACTTTGACATTATGGGGTTTTGTGTGTAGGCCAGTGACACAAAATCTCCCTTAAATCTATTTAAAATGCAGGCTGTAACAACAACAACATGAAGGAAAAAGTCAAGGGGTGAGAACACTTTCTGAAGGCATTCACAAATGAGAGCCATCATTTACAACGACCGTTCCCCATAGAGACGGTGTGACCTTCCACCTACTCTGACATCATTACCGGACACAAAGTAGCCCAGAATAAATCCTAGCTGCTGAGACCACCACCTGTGATGGGCCTCATTCCTTTCATCCTGAGAGAGACCAAGGTCTGCATGACATCCACCGTTTGCCTCCATGCTGCTTCAAAAACAGCCAGGTTCCAAGCCAGTCTATTTCTGTACTCAAACCCCACAATGTACTACAACTCCAACCTCTGACCCCCTCCATGGAACGTTACTTAGACTGGCCCCTGCAGAGGCAGGACTGTTCTAAGTACCAGTAAATGGGAGAGGCTGGCAGCTTTCAGATAGCTTAATGAACAGGTTATTTTAATTGCCTGGCTGTTCTAATTGGCTCCCAGGGTGAGGCTGTGAGGTTAACACACAGCAGACTATTAAACCACTGGTTTAATAAAGCCTGGGTGGGGAGGGGGGGAAAGGGAGGGAGGGAGAGAGAGGAGGATGGTGGGGGAAGGTGTACTGCTAGGGGGGTGCTGGTAGAGGGGGTGCTGGTAGAGGGGGTATGGTAGAGGGGGTGGGGTGGTAGGGGGGTGGGGTGGTAGGGGGGGTGCTGGTAGAGGTGGTGCTGGTAGAGGGGGGGTGCTGGTGGAGGGGTGGGTGCTGGTAGAGGGGGGGTGCTGGTGGAGGGGTGGGTGCTGGTAGAGGGGGGGTACTGGTAGAGGGGGGGTGCTGGTAGAGGGGGTGCTGGTAGAGGGGGTGGGGTGGTGGGGGGGTGGGGTGGTGAGGGGGGGGGCTGGTAGAGGGGGCTGGTAGAGGGGGGGAGCTGGTAGAGGGGGGGGCTGGTAGAGGGGGTGGGGCTGGTGGAGGGGGGGGCTGGTAGAGGGGGGGGCTGGTAGAGGGGGGCGGTAGCGGGGGTGGGGTGGTAGAGGGGGTGGGGGGCGGGGGGTGGTAGAGGGGGATGCTGGTAGAGGGGGTGCTGGTAGAGGGGGTGGGGTGGTAGGGGGGTGGAGGGGGGGGTGGTAGGGGGGGTGCGGTAGAGGGGGGGCTGGTAGAGGGGGCGGGGGGGTGCTGGTAGAGGGGGTGCTGGTAGAGGGGGGGGTGGTAGAGGGGGTGGGGTGGTAGGGGGGGAGGGGGGGGGTGCGGTAGAGGGGGGGTGGTGGGGGGGGGGTAGAGGGGGTGGGGTGGTAGGGGTGGAGGGGGTGCTGGTAGGGGGGGGGGCTGGTAGAGGGGGGCGGGGGGGGGGCGGTGGGGGGGGTGGAGAGGGGGGATGCTGGTAGAGGGGGGGTGCTGGTAGAGGGGGGGTGCTGGTAGAGGGGGTGCTGGTAGAGGGGGGGTGGTAGAGGAGGTGCTGGTAGAGGGGGTGCTGGTAGAGGGGGGGTGGGGGGTAATCAACTAGCAGATGAAAACGGTGCCCCTCTTCCTCTCTATCCCCCTCTCTGAGCCCTGCACCCCTCTTCCTCTCTATCCCCCTCTCTGAGCCCTGCACCCCTCTTCCTCTCTATCCCCCTCTCTGAGCCCTGCACCACTCTTCCTCTCTATCCCCCTCTCTGAGCCCTGCGCCCCTCTTCCTCTCTATCCCTCTCTGAGCCCTGTACCCCTCTTCCTCTCTATCCCCCTCTCTGAGCCCTGCGCCCCTCTTCCTCTCTATCCCCCTCTCTGAGCCCTGCACCCCTCTTCCTCTCTATCCCCCTCTCTGAGCCCTGCACCCCTCTTCCTCTCTATCCCCCTCTCTGAGCCCTGCGCCCCTCTTCCTCTCTATCCCCCTCTGAGCCCTGCGCCCCTCTTCCTCTCTATCCCCCTCTGAGCCCTGCGCCCCTCTTCCTCTCTATCCCCCTCTGAGCCCTGCGCCCCTCTTCCTCTCTATCCCCCTCTCTGAGCCCTGCGCCCCTCTTCCTCTCTATCCCCCTCTGAGCCCTGCGCCCCTCTTCCTCTCTATCCCCCTCTCTGAGCCCTGCACCCCTCTTCCTCTCTATCCCCCTCTCTGAGCCCTGCGCCCCTCTTCCTCTCTATCCCCCTCTGAGCCCTGCGCCCCTCTTCCTCTCTATCCCCCTCTGAGCCCTGCGCCCCTCTTCCTCTCTATCCCCCTCTGAGCCCTGCGCCCCTCTTCCTCTCTATCCCCCTCTGAGCCCTGCGCCCCTCTTCCTCTCTATCCCCCTCTGAGCCCTGCGCCCCTCTTCCTCTCTATCCCCCTCTGAGCCCTGCACCCCTCTTCCTCTCTATCCCCCTCTCTGAGCCCTGCGCCCCTCTTCCTCTCTATCCCCCTCTGAGCCCTGCGCCCCTCTTCCTCTCTATCCCCCTCTGAGCCCTGCGCCCCTCTTCCTCTCTATCCCCCTCTGAGCCCTGCGCCCCTCTTCCTCTCTATCCCCCTCTGAGCCCTGCGCCCCTCTTCCTCTCTATCCCCCTCTGAGCCCTGCGCCCCTCTTCCTCTCTATCCCCTCTCTACATCCCTTATCCCTTCCTTTCCAGTCCCTCCCTCTCTCATTCATTTAAAGGGGGTGTTTTTATAATAGGAGTGTAGAGAACTATCTGGTTTCAAAATGGCACCCTATTCCCTACATAGTGCACTACTTTAGCACACTATTCCCTAAATAGTGCACTACTTTAGCACACTACTCCCTATACAGTGCACTACTTTAGACCCTATTCCCTATACAGTGCACTACTTTAGACCCTATTCCCTATATAGTGCACTACTAGAGCACCCTTTTCCCTATATAGTGCACTACTTTAGACCCTATTCCCTATACAGTGCACTACTTTAGACCCTATTCCCTATACAGTGCACTACTTTAGACCCTATTCCCTACATAGTGTGCTACTTTAGACCAGAGCCCTATGGCACTATATAGGGAACCGGATGCCACTTGGGACACAAGCGTGTGTCTATAACAGTCTCCCATTCCTCTATCATTATTAGACTGCTGTCACTAGAGCCTCTCCAGAGGACATATGGCCCTTTACATTCAAACCAGAGACAATTACTGTAGTCCAGAGCCTGGAGGACAGTCGGGAGTCTGTAGCCCAGATAGAGAGGGCCCTTCCCTGCCTGACAGATGGCAGAGGTGCCCGTTTCCTATCCCTTCCTACTGACATACAGCAGCCACCTCCCTATCAGCCACATCAATCTGGCCCAGCCCAGCCTGGCCTTCCAGCTGCCATTACCCATCAGGCCTAATGAGCCTGAGGCCCAGCCCAGCCTGGCTCCTCGCTGGTGGGGGAGGATAGAGGGGGCCGGAGAAACAAAGACACCAACCCCACTTATTGTAGACCCCCAGACAAAAGCCATGGATTAGTTCATTGCTTGGGAGAAGGGTAGATGGAGGGATGGGGGAAGGGGAGGAAGGAAAAGTCATCAAGGGCAAGAAGAGATGGTTCTCTCCAGGGCCACAGCAAGTGACCCAGGCCCCTTCAACAGACAGAATGTAGCCGTACTAAACTGCTGTTAATACTCCAGTGAAACTGTAAGATGCTATTCGTTTTACCCATCAACCACTTCAGAAAGGAACTTGTAACCCGTTAGGGTTAACCTCACCCTCCACGTATAACACACCTGACAGTTAGACAGCTGGTATACCATTTCCATCTCATGTTACCCACTATGTTCAATGTGTAGCCTAAAGGAGAAGCCTGAAGGAGAAGCCTGAAGGAGAAGCCTAAAGGAGAAGCCTAAAGGAGAAGCCTGAAGGAGAAGCCTAAAGGAGAAGCCTAAAGGAGAAGCCTGAAGGAGAAGCCTAAAGGAGAAGCCTGAAGGAGAAGCCTGAAGGAGAAGCCTAAAGGAGAAGCCTAAAGGAGAAGCCTGAAGGAGAAGCCTGAAGGAGAAGCCTAAAGGAGAAGCCTAAAGGAGAAGCCTGAAGGAGAAGCCTAAAGGAGAAGCCTGAAGGAGAAGCCTGAAGGAGAAGCCTAAAGGAGAAGCCTGAAGGAGAAGCCTAAAGGAGAAGCCTAAAGGAGAAGCCTGAAGGAGAAGCCTGAAGGAGAAGCCTAAAGGAGAAGCCTAAAGGAGAAGCCTGAAGGAGAAGCCTGAAGGAGAAGCCTAAAGGAGAAGCCTAAAGGAGAAGCCTGAAGGAGAAGCCTAAAGGAGAAGCCTGAAGGAGAAGCCTGAAGGAGAAGCCTAAAGGAGAAGCCTGAAGGAGAAGCCTGAAGGAGAAGCCTAAATGAGAAGCCTGAAGGAGAAGCCTGAAGGAGAAGCCTGAAGGAGAAGCCTAAAGGAGAAGCCTAAAGGCCACCTTGAGTGAACCAACAGACTGGAAGAATAGCTGCCACAGAGTATACAGTTACAGTGTTTCCTGTTGGCATGACGATCCAATTTCTGTTACAAATACTGTTCGTAAAATCCTGTTAGAAACGGCAGTACTATCGAACATGTTTATCCCATCTTCCGATGCCTGTCCTATCCCACAAGCCAATCACATACATCACTAACTGGTGACTGGGGAATCTATTGGTGGGTTTCTATTGTTGATGCCGGAATAGCAGCCTAGGCTAGGTGATCCAGTTCTTTTCTTTATTTTAATTTTGATATTATTTCTTCTTTTTTTTGTGCTAAATGTGTGTTTTTGTTAGCTAATTTATTAGCTATTAGCATGGCATGATTGTCAAGTTAAGTTGGTTTCCCCTAACTAATGTTTCACTGTCATCAAGAAGCTTAGCTAGCTAACTCGTTAGCAAACTAGCTAGCTATGTTTCGATTTGAAGTAAGGCAATGGTGTTTGGAGATGGCAGACTCATTGAAGATGAAATTTTGAGCAGTTTTCTCCAGCGGTTAGCTTTAAGGCAGACTATTCTGGACTGGTGGGCTTTTCTGGTGCCTTGTCATGGTTGTCGTGGCTTCACCCAGGTGGGTGCTACAAATCGGTAGTGGGGGAGGTTCTACACATGTAGTCTAACCTCAGAGACTACTACTGAGAAGCGCTGCTTCAGAGACGGCAAGGGCCAGATGCCCTGATGAACAGCTCTGGGCCTGGTTTCCCGATAGTGATGGAATTTAAGCTTACTAGTGTTTTAACAATGACTCTTTCCTACAACGCTCGAAGATGTTAACATTTGTTTCCCAAAACACCACGCAGACAGAACGTTCACTAAGTGCACCGTTAAGGCAGGTGTCGATACTGATAGGATCCAAAGAAAGGAAGCACTGCTCTCAGATCAGTTTTCTCCATTTCAAATCTTACCTTAATATTATAATTATTCCACAATACTGACGACGGATCAGCCCCTAGAGAGATATTATCACCCACGGCTGAAAATATTGAGGCGGCTTATTCTAATGCATACCTTGTAATAATGGACTAACTCAAGATTTGACACATCATTGATCACGTTATATATACATCATGAAATATATTGAGACAAAAATTACAGTAGCGTACAAATACCTACATAAAACTCAATTGATTTCAATATGATTCAACAAAAAAAATATTTAAACTAGGCAAGTCACTTAATAACAAATTCACAATGACGGCCTAGGAACAGTGGGTTAACTGCCTTGTTCAGGGGCAGAACAACGGATTTTTACCTTGTCAGCTCAGGGATTCGATCTAGTAACCTCTCGGTTACCAGTCCAACACTCTAACCACTAGGTTACTTGGTCTATGTAGCCTACACTGTGTTTATCTTTTAATAGTCCTCTGGGTTTTCATTTTGAAACATCTTCATGTCATTCGCTTGTTATGCTAAGAAAATGGTCAACTTTGTATTTGTAGTCACTGCACTGTCACATTCGTTCTGAAGTTATCAGAGGTCACAAAAAGACATCCTGATTTTGTGTTTAGCAGAGATCTTCTGTGTATAAAGTGATGCGGAAGGTGGGGGGAAAAAAGCATCTAACAACATATTTTAATGTTCTATGAGTGGTCTGACTCAATCATTAAATAACAAGCATTTTAAAGAGCAACTTTAGTAACAATGGTTTTGGGAAACAGCTGGGAGATTTAACGATGCTCCCATGAAGGTTCTAACGATGAATGTAGCCTTAAGATGCTTTTGGGAAACCGGGCCCTGGACCAGTCTGAAACCCCCTGGATCTGACCCCTCGCCCCCCTCTATTTCCGCTCCGAAATGCCTCTTCTCTGGCCTTCATACAAGCGCCGACTGTTCAAGCCACCAGTTAACTTCCTGTCTGCTAACTTCCTGTCTGCCATTATGATCCATCTATTGAACTACTTGTTTTAGTTTTTCAAAATTGCCTGTCTTTTTTCTCTTTATGTAATAAAAATGTATGTAATAAAAATCCCTCTAAAAGTTTAATAAATTATTATTTATTCAACTATCCAATAGTTTATCACTACGGAGAGAAGCTTAGAGCTTCAAAGCACACCTTAAACCCTCCAGGAGTACGTACCACCTTGGAAGATGTATCAGTGAGGTTAAACCCTCCAGGAGTACGTACCACCTTGGAAGATGTATTATACTCAGATAAAAGATCATTTAGGAGGGAGGGAGGGAGGGAGGGAGGGAGGGAGGGAGGGAGGGAGGGAAGCCTGACTGCAATGAAGATAGAGATAGACTATCTGCCCAGATAACATGTGCATTTCATTTATCTACATTACCTCAGAGTAGCATACACTTTGTACTGAGGAAACTTTATTGCATGTCTACATTCTGCAACATTAGATGCAGCCACCGGTATCGGAGCGCCAAGTCTAGGACCAAAAGGCTCCTTAACAGCTTCTACCCCCAAGCCATAAGACTGCTGAACAATTAATCAAATGGCCACAGGACTATTTACATTGACCCTCCCTTTGTTTTGTACACTGCTGCTACTCGCTGTTTATTATCTATGCATAGTCACTTCACCCCTACCTACATGTACATATTACCTCGACTAACCTGTACCCCTGCACACTGACTCGGTACCGGTACCCCCTGTATAAAGCCTCCACACTGACTCGGTACCGGTACCCCCTGTATAAAGCCTCCACACTGACTCGGTACCGGTACCCCCTGTATAAAGCCTCCACACTGACTCGGTACCGGTACCCCCTGTATAAAGCCTCCACACTGACTCGGTACCGGTACACCCCTGTATATAGCCTCCACACTGACTCGGTACCGGTACCCCCTGTATATAGCCTCCACACTGACTCGGTACCGGTACCCCCTGTATATAGCCTCCACACTGACTCAGTACCGGTACACCCCTGTATATAGCCTCCACACTGACTCAGTACCGGTACCCCCTGTATATAGCCTCCACACTTACTCGGTACCGGTACCCCCTGTATATAGTCTCCATACTGACTCGGTACCGGTACCCCTGTATATAGCCTCCACACTGACTCGGTACCGGTACCCCCTGTATATAGCCTCCACATTGACTCTCCCCTGTATATAGCCTCCACACTGACTCGGTACCGGTACCCCCTGTATATAGCCTCCACACTGACTCAGTACCGGTACCCCCTGTATATAGCCTCCACACTTACTCGGTACCGGTACCCCCTGTATATAGTCTCCACACTGACTCGGTACCGGTACCCCCTGTATATAGCCTCCACACTGACTCGGTACCGGTACCCCCTGCATAGAGTCTCGTTATTCTAATGGTACTGTATTACTTCTTATTGTTTTTAATTTTTTACTTTAGTTTATTTGGTAAAAATGTTCTTAATTCTTCCTGAACTGCACTGTTGGTTATTGGCTTGTAAGGTCTACACTTGTTGTATTCAGCTCATGTGACAAATAAAGTTTGATTTGATTTGAGTATCACCCAAAATCTCTATTCCAAAAAATATCAAAATCTGTGGGTTACAGTGTCTACCGTCATAAACATTAGGATACTATAACTTACTTCACAGCAAACCTCTCTAAGAATTGACATGGCTCAATCGTTTTGTTATTGACAGAATAATACGAAATGTAAAAGCTCTGTGACTTCCACCAGGGCTGTGTACAGTAGCCTGGAGGAGAACACTGTTAGACTGACACAACATCCCACTGTCACCACTAACCTCAAAATCAAATCACATGTATTTATTTATAAAGCCCTTCTTACATCAGCTGATATCTCAAAGTGCTGTACAGAAACCCAGCCTAAAACCCCAAACAGCAAGCAATGCAGGTGTAGAAGCACGGTGGCTAGGAAAAACTCCCTAGAAAGGCCAAAACCTAGGAAGAAACCTAGAGAGGAACCAGGCTATGAGTGGTGGCCAGTCCTCTTCTGGCTGTGCCGGGTGGAGGTTATAACAGAACATGGCCAAGATGTTCAAATGTTCATAAATGACCAGCATGGTCAAATAATCATAATCACAGTGGGGGAGAACTCTGACACAACGTCCCACTGTCACCACTAGTCTGGAGGAGAACTCTGTTAGACTGACACAAGGTCCCACTGTCACCACTAGTCTGGAGGAGAACTCTGTTAGACTGACACAAGGTCCCACTGTCACCACTAGTCTGGAGGAGAACTCTGTTAGACTGACACAAGGTCCCACTGTCACCACTAGTCTGGAGGAGAACTCTGTTAGACTGACACAAGGTCCCACTGTCACCACTAACCTGGAGGAGAACTCTGTTAGACTGACACAAGGTCCCACTGTCACCACTAACCTGGAGGATAACTCTATCCCTGGAAGCCCTGTGTGTGTGTGTGTGTGTGTGTGTGTGTGTGTGTGTGTGTGTGTGTGTGTGTGTGTGTGTGTGTGTAAATAATTCTACCCTGAAACATAACTAATTAGTAATTAGTTGTTTATGTAGCATGTATAATGAATAATTAAAGTACTAAACGTAAGTCCCAAAAGGTTTAGTAGAGACCTGTGAGGAAGAGAAATGTATGTGTGTATGTGTGTGCCGAAGAAAATACAGAGAACAATTAAGACTGTGTTTGGCTCGACCTGGCTAGAACTCTGAAAAACTTATGATAGGATAGGGAGTACTTCTCAAGGTTTCTCTAATCTCGGGGGAATGGAACGGACAGCGCTGGGTAGTGATAAACAGTGGTGAGAACTCTGGAGAAGCACACAACTCACCTACTGTTCGTGTGTATGTATGTGCGTAGAATATCTACTGTTTGTGTGTATGTATGTGCTTAGAATATCTACTGTTTGTGTGTATGTATGTGCGTAGGATATCTACTGTTTGTGTGTATGTATGTGCGTAGAATATCTACTGTTTGTGTGTATGTATGTGCGTAGAATATCTACTGTTTGTGTGTATGTATGTGCGTAGAATATCTACTGTTTGTGTTTATGTATGTGCGTAGGATATATACTGTTTGTGTGGATGTATGTGCGTAGGATATCTACTGTTCGTGTGTATGTATGTGCGTAGGTAGGAAGCGAACTATAAAATGGATGTCTTTGTATTATGAACTACAGAGTACCCACGTGAATAAACATTTTGACTATTGTAAGCTGGGACTCTCGTCTGTTTCATTCAACCAGAAACTTACAAACTCTGGGTTGCAGACTGAGTAGATTAATTTAAGTTTATGAACATTGATAGCGAAATTCACATAACAGTAGCTGTGTCCTTCAATGAGTCTCAGAGCTCTCTGGCTTTGGCTGACTGGCAGCCATTACTGTCTGGAGGCAAGAAGTTCTGTTGTTGTTGTTTTTAGTGTGGTAAAATAGCCTTTAGATCATTAAAAAGATCATTAAAAAATCATTAAAGAATCAAGAATCATTAAAGAAACATTTTCCGACGGTTGTGTGTTTTTGTATCTTCGTTGTCTCTTCAGGCTTTAGCATAATAACAATAATAATTATAATAATTTGGTGTCTATACTAAGAGTCTAATTAACTGTGTAACCTGTAGTGAGCATGTAAGGATGGCTTTGTAAGAGCCAAGTGTGTATTCCTGTCAATGTCAAATTCTCCATTAACCAGGTCATGATAGCATTCACATCCATTCTACCAAACTTTCCCAACATGTACTGTATCTACATGAGAGGGTGTAAACCAGGGTGTAACCCTCCAAATCTAAACCCAGTTTAGGATGATACTCATCCAGACTCAACTGACCCTTGTTCCTCCATCATCTCCTGGAGCTCCATGCATTTCAGCTCCACCCTCCTCTTTCTGTCATGGTCTAGGATCTCCCTGTGGGCCTTCTTCACTAGGACAGGCTCTGGGCTAGGCTCCTCCTCTGGACCCTCCTCTTCTTCTGGTTTGGGCCCCACAGCCGGGGCGGGTACCGACACTGACCCGCCTTCCCCGGCCCCTGTTCCTGCCAGGGCCACGGCCGTAGGAAGCACGCCGTTAACAATGTCCTGGGGGGAAGGCACCCTCGCCCCATCGTACATGGTGACAACGTTCTATAGAGAACGAGGGAGAGAGAGAGAGAGAGAGAGAGGTTAGTGTTACCAGATTCATTGTTTACCTGGGATGTACAGTCAGGTCCATAATTATTGGCACCCTTGATAAAGATGAGAAAAAAGACTGTATAAAACAGTGCTTTCAGGATGTATTCACACCACATGACTTTTCCATATTTTGTTGTGTTACAACGTTAATTTAAAATTGATGAAATTATGATGTTTTGTCACTGGCCTACACAAAATACCCCATACTGTCCAAATGGAATTATGTTTTACACATTCTTTACAAATGTATTGTAAAGCTGAAATATCTTGAGTCAATAAGCATTCAACCCCTTTGTTATGGCCAACTTAAATAAGTTCAGGAGTAAACTGCTTAACAAGTCACATAATAAGTTGCATGGATTCACTCTGTGTGCAATAATAGTGTTTAACATGATTTCTGAATGACTACCTCATCTCTGTACCCCACACATACAAATTATCTGTAAGGTCAATGAGTCGAGCAGTATATTTCAAACACAGATTCAACCACAAAGACCAAAAAAAGGGCACCTATTGGTAGATGGGTAAGAATAAAAAAGCAAACATTGAATATCCCTTTGACTATGGTGAATTCATCAATTACACTTTGGATGGTGTATCAATATACCCAGCCAATACAAAGATACAGGCGTCCATATTAACTCAGTTGCCGGAGAGGAAGGAAACCGCTCAGGGATTTCACCATGAGGCCATATGATGACTTTACAACAGTTCCAGAGTTTAGTTGTATTTACTCCACAACACTAACCTAATTGACATAGTGAAAAGAAGGAAGACTGTACTAGAGCTGCAGCGGTCACCAACTTTCGTCAGCCGGTGATTTTCAAACAAATAACTGTTGGTCTCATGGTAATTGACCGATAATTAACATAAACACATTTAGCATCTCCTGGCTTCCACACTGATGCAGACCTTTGAAACATCTACATTTTAAAAAGTCGAATAAATCCATGTAATATAGCCTACACCTTCAAAATAAATCCATTATTTATTTTAGACAGGTCTAAAGAAGCATGATATGAAGAAAATGTAGTCTATTTCAGAAGAACAGAATAGCATACTCTGAGTTGTCCTTATTTTAGGTCCTGATCTGGCTGTGCCAAATGGCTGTGGGCTAAACTAGTACTCTCTTTCTTATTGGTGTCATTCAGTAGTGGTTCTTTGCAGCAGTTCGACCATGAAGGCCTGATTCACGCAGTCTCCTCTGAAAAGTTGATGTTGAGATGTGTCTGTTACTTTAAATCTGAGGTACAGTTTCCTCTAATGAATTGATCCTCTGCAGCAGAGTTAACTCCGGGTCTTCCTTTCCTGTGGTTGTCCTCATGAGAGCCAGTTTCATCATAGCGCTTGATGGTTTTCGTGACTGCACTTGAAGAAACTTTGAAAGTTCTTGATATGTTCTGCATTGACTGACCTTCATGTCAGTCAATCTGGACTGACTGTCATTTCTCTTTGCTTATTTGAGCTGTTCTTGCCATAATATGGGCTTGTTTTTTTTTACCAAATAGGGCTATTTTCTGTATACCACCCCTACCTTGTCACAACACAACTGATTGGCGCAAACGCAATAAGAAAGAAAGAAATTCCACAAATTAAAATGTATCAAGGCACACCCGTTAATTGAAATGCTGGTTGAGAGAATGCCAAGAGTGTGCAAAGCTGTCATCACGGCAAAGGGTGGATACTTTGAAGAATCTCAAATATAAAATATATTTTGATTTGATTAACACTTTTTTGGTTACTACATGATTCCATATGTGTGATTTCATAGTTTTGATGTCTTCACTATTATTCTACAATGTAGAAAATAGTAAAAAAAAAAAAAAAATGTAAAACCTTGAATGAGTAGATGTGTTCAGACTTGACTGGTACTGTATGTACTGCTATATTAATGTAACTTTAGTTGTTCTACAAACGTTGGGCTATATGTTTTGATGTAATACATTGTAAGGCTGCGTAATGCGACTCTAATGAGGATTTGAAAAAAAGTAGCTTGAAAAGGCATGAGCTCTGCTTTGTTATTTGAGCAGGCTGCACACTCTTCATCAGCCTCGCATTCGCGATTTGACAAGCACTTCATAATGCTTCGAATTTCACGGCGACATCCTCTTTGTGTGTCCGTAACGCACACTAAAAAAATCCTTGCCTTTTGCGGCCAGTGGCCGTTGTGCCCTTGGCCCGGAGTGCTACGTTGTGCCTTTCTCCCTGAGTGATGCGCGTTCCAAAGCACTTCTCATTCACATGGCTCTCCATCACGTGATTAGGGTCTTTCTCACAGGCTACAAGTGAAGACAGAAACTTCAGGGACGCAACTGCGCTCGTACTTCTCCAATCCCGAGGTGCATATTGAAGATATAGGAAGAACTGTCCACATTTACTTTTCACCGGCCAACAAGATGAGTAGGCCTAACGAACAGCAAAATCACTAGCCTATGACAATCTACTATCCCCCATAGCACAAAAGTTAACTTATTCTATTCTGTGCGAGAAATAAAAATTCTAAACATAGTCTGGGACAGTTGTGGGAAGCGATAATTAAAAGAAATAACTTTTTACGTAATTTGGCTGACGTAATAGATCAGAACGTTTAGCTTAAAATGTTGATAAACTATTAGGCTATGTCTTCACATTATAAGCTCAGCAATGTGCACACGGCAGTAGGCTATAAGCACGAATGTTCCATTAGCAGAAATTTGTTTTGATTTAGAATGGACCATTATCATTCATCTGGCTATAAACAGGGGAAATATATACATGTCATCTATGCACTTAATTAGCGAATTGAGAACCGCTTTCCCCTGGTTCATTTCCAGGTAGGCTGGCATTAATTTCAATTACATTTCGATCACATTTGCATTGACGTCAGAGTGATTAGAGGGACAATAGAGTGCAGAGTACCAGGCAGTTAGCAAGTTTGGTAGGCTACTAATGACCATGGGTGTGTGTGTGTGTGTGTGTGTGTGTGTGTGTGTGTGTGTGTGTGTGTGTGTGTGTGTGTGTGTGTGTGTGTGTGTGTGTGTGTGTGTGTTCAGAGCCAGGCTGAATGGATGACCCAGAGCCAACCAGGGTCTGAGGAGGATCAGAGCAGACGCCAGTCACCACACAGAGCAGACGCCAGTCACCACACAGAGCAGACGCCAGTCACCACACAGAGCAGACGCCAGTCACCACACAGAGCAGACGCCAGTCACCACACAGAGCAGACTCAGCTATTAGCTCTCCCTCAGTTAGCTCTGGAGGAGTGATAGCATGCTAACGAGAGTAGTAAACGTCACGTGGAATTTGAATGTCTTCCTGACGGTGTGGCGGTAATACGGTCACCTCAACAACCCTAGCCTGTACATAATAAAAAATATTCCAAAACTTTCATCCTGTTTGCAACAACGCACTAAAGTAATACTTCAAAATATGTGGCCAAGAAATTCACTGTTTGTCCTGACTACAAAGTGTTATGTTTGGGCAAATCCAGCACAACACATTACTGAGTACCATTCTCCATATTTCAAGCATGGTGGTGGCTGCATCATGTTATGGGTATGCTTGTAAACGTTAAGGACTGGGGAGTTTTTCAGGATTGGAACCGGTGCTATGGTCAGATGACATGAAAATCGAACTCTTTGGCAATGCACACCAGTGGTGGATTTGGTGTTTTAAAAAAACAGAAGCAGATCCAGAAAGTACCTCATACCTACGGTTAAATATAGTGGTGGATCTTTACTGTTATGGGGATATTTTTGATTCCACTAGTCCTGAGGTCCTTAAGATCAACGGAGACATGAACGTTACCAAGTACCTGGACATTTTTGACAAGAACCTGGTTTCCTCTAGCAGGAGGCTGACACTTGGGCGCAAGTGGATCTTCCAGCAAGACAATAAGTAATCGAGCACTAATCAAAACCCCATGCAAATAAATGTGCAATTGACCACAAAATCAACATTTTGCAATGGCCATCTCAGTCTCCGGACTTGAACTCCATTGAAAACCTGTGGTTTGAATTGAAGAGGACAGTCCATAAGATCAGTCGAAGGATATCAAGAATCTGGAAAGATTCTGTATGGAGGAATGGTCTAAGATCCCTCCCAATGTGTTATGAGATTGGAGAACACATGTGTTCTCCAATCTCATAACACATTATACAAAAAAGGCTCAGTGTCGTTATCCTCGCAAGGGGAGGGTGGTAGAGTATTCAAAACAGGGGTGACAATAATTTTTGGGGGGATTTTTTTATATTTCTTGTGTGTCAGAGTGTGCGCAACTGGTCGAAGGAAGTCAGGTGCAGGAGAGCAGAGATGAGTGAACAGGCACACTTTATTCAGGCAGAGGAAAACAGCCGGACGCAACTGCGTCACAACACTCCGGCCCAAGGAAAAATGCGATAGGGCACAAATTACACAAATAGGTACAAATAACAAAACCACGGGTTACAACAATACCCGGCGCAAAACCAGCCAAAACCACACACAGACATGGGGGGGAACAGAGGATAATATACACGTAGAGTAATGAGGGGATGTAAACCAGGTGTGCGGGAAAACAAGACAAAACAAATGGAAAATGAAAGGTGGAGCGGCGGTGGCTAGAAGACCGGTGACGTTGACCACCGAACGCCGCCCGAACAAGGAGAGGGACCGACTTCGGCGGGAGTCGTGACATTGTGAAACAAAATATATTTCTCTGAGCAATTGTATTAGTTTAAAATAATATAATTTCCCAATTTTTTTAGCATACAATATACAGTGCCTTCAGAAATTATTCACAACCCTTGTCCTGTTTCCGGTCACAACTTGCAGACTTGTTTACGCTGCTGTGCGTTTTTGTTGCCGATCTTACTTTGATACCTGACGGTTTTTTACTTTTTCATTACCGTATATTTTTACTTTTTCCCTCACTCAACTTTTTTCATTCAACTTTTTCACCCCGGAGGTTTTATCTGGACATGGTTCGTCAGGACTTCAAACAGCCGAAGCTAAGTAACATTAACATGATGCCTTCTAATTGCAGTCGTTGTACTTATAATATACAGGAGAACGATCGCCTTACGGCAAGGATAGCTGTGCTGCAAGCCCAGCTTCAGACGCGATCGTTAGGCAAGGGTAATTTCAGTGTAGGAAAGGATGAAACAGCGTCTGTGCCACCAGTAAGTACAGATAGTAACGTTAGTATAAACCCCCTCGCACGGTCCCCGCAGCCGGACATCTTTCTCATGGCTTCTGGAGGGAAACGCTGTAGGAATGCTCAACCGGTGTCGCTTATTCAGCCGACAGAAACTTTCAACCGGTTCTCCCCATTAAGCGAGTCGGAGTCGGAGGCCGAGACTTCTCTGGTCTCTACTCCTCCCGTTGTGGGGTCTGAGACGCCGACGGCTCCCACCATTAGCTCTGACAAATTGAAAACCCTAGTCATTGGCGACTCCATTACCCGCAGTATTAGACTTAAAACTAATCATCCAGCGATCATACACTGTTTACCAGGGGGCAGGGCTACCGACGTTAAGGCTAATCTAAAGACGGTGCTGGCTAAAGCTAAAACTGGCGAGTGTAGAGAGTATAGAGATATTGTTATCCACGTCGGCACCAACGATGTTAGGATGAAACAGTCAGAGGTCACCAAGCGCAACATAGCTTCAGCGTGTAAATCAGCTAGAAAGATGTGTCGGCATCGATTAATTGTCTCTGGCCCCCTCCCAGTTAGGGGGAGTGATGAGCTCTACAGCAGTCTCACAACTCAATCGCTGGTTGAAAACTGTTTTCTGCCCCTCCCAAAAGATAGAATTTGTAGATAATTGGCCCTCTTTCTGGGACTCACCCACAAACAGGACCAAGCCTGGCCTGTTGAGGAGTGACGGACTCCATCCTAGCTGGAGGGGTGCTCTCATCTTATCTACGAACATAGACAGGGCTCTAACTCCTCTAGCTCCACAATGAAATAGGGTGCAGGCCAGGCAGCAGGCTGTTAGCCAGCCTGCCAGCTTAGTGGAGTCTGCCACTAGCACAGTCAGTGTAGTCAGCTCAGCTTTCCCCATTGAGACCGTGTCTGTGCCTCGATCTAGGTTGGGCAAAATTAAAAATGGCGGTGTTCGCTTTAGCAATCTCACTAGTATAAAGACCTCCTCCATTCCTGCCATTATTGAAAGAGATTGTGATACCTCACATCTCAAAATTGGGTTACTTAATGTTAGATCCCTCACTTCCAAGGCAGTTATAGTCAATGAACTAATCACTGATAATAATCTTGATGTGATTGGCCTGACTGAAACATGGCTTAAGCCTGATGAATTTACTGTGTTAAATGAGGCCTCACCCCCAGGTTACATTAGTGACCATACCCCCCGTGCATCCGGCAAAGGCGGAGGTGTTGCTAACATTTACGATAGCAAATTTCAATTTACAAAAAAAAAAACAACAATGACGTTTTCGTCTTTTGAGCTTCTAGTCATGAAATCTATGCAGCCTACTCACTCACTTTTTATAGCTACTGTTTATAGGCCTCCTGGGCCATATGCAGTGTTCCTCACTGAGTTCCCTGAATTCCTATCGGATCTTGTAGTCATAGCAGATAATATTCTAATTTTTGGTGACTTTAACATTCACATGGAAAAGTCCACAGACCCACTCCAAAAGGCTTTCGGAGCCATCATCGACTCAGTGGGTTTTGTCCAACATGTCTCTGGACCTACTCACTGCCACAGTCATACTCTGGACCTAGTTTTGTCCCATGGAATAAATGTTGTGGATCTAAATGTTTTTCCTCATAATCCTGGACTATCGGACCACCATTTTATTACGTTTGCAATTGCAACAAATAATCTGCTCAGACCCCAACCAAGGAGCATTAAAAGTCGTGCTATAAATTCTCAGACAACCCAAAGATTCCTTGATGCCCTTCCAGACTGCCTCTGCCTACCCAAGGACGTCAGAGGACAAAAATCAGTTAACCACCTAACCGAGGAACTCAATTTAACCTTGCGCAATACCCTAGATGCAGTTGCACCCCTAAAAACTAAAAACATCTGTCATAAGAAACTAGCTCCCTGGTATACAGAAAATACACGAGCTCTGAAGCAAGCTTCCAGAAAATTGGAACGGAAATGGCGCCACACCAAACTGGAAGTCTTCCGACTAGCTTGGAAAGACAGTACCGTGCAGTATCGAAGAGCCCTTACTGCTGCTCGATCATCCTATTTTTCCAACTTAATTGAGGAAAATAAGAACAATCCGAAATTTATTTTTGATACTGTCGCAAAGCTAACTAAAAAGCAGCCTTCGCAAATGGAGGATGGCTTTCACTTCAGCAGTAATAAATTTATGAACTTCTTTGAGGAAAAGATCATGATCATTAGAAAGCAAATTACAGACTCCTCTTTAAATCTGGGTATTCCTCCAAAGCTCCATTGTCCTGAGTCTGCACAACTCTGCCAGGACCAAGGATCAAGGGAGATACTAAAGTGTTTTAGTACTATATCTCTTGACGCAATGATGAAAATAATCATGGCCTCCAAACCCTCAAGCTGCATACTGGACCCTATTCCAACTAAACTACTGAAAGAGCTGCTTCCTGTGCTTGGCCCTCCTATGTTGAACATAATAAACGGCTCTCTATCCACCGGATGTGTACCAAGCTCACTAAAAGTGGCAGTAATAAAGCCTCTCTTGAAAAAGCCGAATCTTGATCCAGAAATTATAAAAAACTATCGGCCTATATCGAATCTTCCATTCCTCTCCAAAATTTTAGAAAAAGCTGTTGCACAGCAACTGACTGCCTTCCTGAAGACAAACAATGTATACGAAACGCTTCAGTCTGGTTTTAGACCCCATCATAGCACTGAGACTGCACTTGTGAAGGTGGTAAATGACCTTTTAATGACGTCAGACCGAGGCTCTGCATCTGTCCTCGTGCTCCTAGATCTTAGTGCCGCTTTTGATACCATCGATCACCACATTCTTTTGGAGAGATTGGAAACCCAAATTGGTCTACATGGACAAGTTCTGGCCTGGTTTAGATCTTATCTGTCGGAAAGATATCAGTTTGTCTCTGTGAATGGTTTGTCCTCTGACAAATCAATTGTAAATTTCGGTGTTCCTCAAGGTTCCGTTTTAGGACCACTATTGTTTTCACTATATATTTTACCTCTTGGGGATGTCATTCGAAAACATAATGTTAAATTTCACTGCTATGCAGACGACACACAGCTGTACATTTCAATGAAACATGGTGAAGCCCCAAAATTGCCCTCGCTAGAAGCCTGTGTTTCAGACATAAAGAAGTGGATGGCTGCAAACTTTCTACTTTTAAACTCGGACAAAACAGAGATGCTTGTTCTAGGTCCCAAGAAACAAAGAGATCTTCTGTTGAATCTGACAATTAATCTGGATGGTTGTACAGTCGTCTCAAATAAAACTGTGAAGGACCTCGGCGTTACTCTGGACCCTGATCTCTCTTTTGAAGAACATATCAAGACTGTTTCAAGGACAGCTTTTTTCCATCTACGTAACATTGCAAAAATCAGAAATTTTCTGTCCAAAAATGACGCAGAAAAATTAATCCATGCTTTTGTTACTTCTAGGCTGGACTACTGCAATGCTCTACTTTCCGGCTACCCGGATAAAGCACTAAATAAACTTCAGTTAGTGCTAAATACGGCTGCTAGAATCCTGACTAGAACCAAAAAATTTGATCATATTACTCCAGTGTTAGCCTCCCTACACTGGCTTCCTGTTAAGGCAAGGGCTGATTTCAAGGTTTTACTGCTAACCTACAAAGCATTACATGGGCTTGCTCCTACCTATCTTTCCGATTTGGTCCTGCCGTACATACCTACACGTACGCTACGGTCACAAGACGCAGGCCTCCTAATTGTCCCTAGAATTTCTAAGCAAACGGCTGGAGGTAGGGCTTTCTCCTATAGAGCTCCATTTTTATGGAATGGTCTGCCTACCAATGTGAGAGACGCAGACTCAGTCTCAACCTTTAAGTCTTTACTGAAGACTTATCTCTTCAGTAGGTCCTATGATTAAGTATAGTCTGGCCCAGGAGTGTGAAGGTGAACGGAAAGGCTGGAGCAACGAACCGCCCTTGCTGTCTCTGCCTTGCCGGTTCCCCTCTTTCCACTGGGATTCTCTGCCTCTAACCCTTTTACAGAGGCTGAGTCACTGGCCTACTGGTGTTCTTCCATGCCGTCCATGGGAGCGGTGCGTCACTTGAGTGGGTTGAGTCACTGACGTGGTCTTCCTGTCTGGGTTGGCGCCCCCCCCCCCCCCCCCTTGGGTTGTGCCATGGCGGAGATCGTTGTGGGCTATACTCGGCCTTGTCTTAGGACGGTAAGTTGGTGGTTGGAGACATCCCTCTAGTGGTGTGGGGGCTGTGCTTTGGCAAAGTGGGTGGGGTTATATCCTGCCTGTTTGGCCCTGTCCGGGGGTATCATCGGATGGGGCCACAGTGTCTTCTGATCCCTCCTGTCTCAGCCTCCAGTATTTATGCTGCAGTAGTTTATGTGTCGGGGGGCTAGGGTCAGTCTGTTACATCTGGAGTATTTCTCTTGTCTTATCCGGTGTCCTGTGTGTATTTAAATATGCTCTCTCTAATTCTCTCTTTCTCTCTTTCTGTCTTTCTCTCGGAGGACCTGAGCCCTAGGACCATGCCTCAGGACTACCTGGTATGATGACTCCTTGCTGTCCCCAGTCCACCTGGCCGTGCTGCTGCTCCAGTTTCAACTGTTCTGCCTGCGGCTATGGAACCCTGACCTGTTCACCGGACGTGCTTGTTGCACCCTCGACAACTACTATGATTATTATTATTTGACCATGCTGGTCATTTATGAACATTTTAACATTTTAACATTTTGACCATGTTCTGTTATAATATCCACCCTGCACAGCCAGAAGAGGACTGGCCACCCCTCATAGCCTGGTTCCTCTCTAGGTTTCTTCCTAGGTTTTTGGCCTTTCTAGGGAGTTTTTCCTAGGGAGTTTTTCCTAGCCACCGTGCTTCTTTCACATGCTTTGCTTGCTGTTTGGGGTTTTAGGCTGGGTTTCTGTACAGCACTTTGAGAATATCAGCTGATGTACGAAGGGCTATATAAAAATAAATTTGATTTGATTTGATTTGATTTGACTTTCTTCACATTTTGTTGTGTTACAAAATGGGATTAAAATGGATTTAATTGTCCTTTTTTATCAATGATCTACACAAAATACTCTGTAATATCAAAGTGGAAGAAAAATTCTAACATTTGTAAATTATTTATGAAAATCAAACACTAATATATCTTAATTAGATAAGTATTCAACCTCGAGTCAATTCATGTTAGAATCACCTTTGGCATCAATTACAGCTGTGAGTCTTTCTGGGTAAGTCTAAGAGCTTTGCACACCTGGATTGTACAACATTTGCCCATCATTTCTTTCAAGATTCTTCAAGCTCTATCAAATTGGTTGTTGATCATTACTAGACAACCATTTTCAGGTCTTGCCATAGATTTTCAAGTATATTTAAGTCAAAACTGTAACTCGGACACTCAGGAACATTCACTGTCTTCTTGGTAACCAACTCCAATGTAGATTTGGCCTTGTGTTTTAGGCTATTGTCCTGCTGAAAGGTGAATTGGTCTCCCAGTATCTGTTGGAAAGCAGACTGGACCAGGTTTTCCTGTAGGATTTTGTCTGTTGTTGTTGGCTGGAGGGAACCAGCATGCATGCTGCTGAGGAGCGTTGGCCAATGGCACTGATCAAACTCCAGGCGGTGCTATGCTCTGTACCTTTATATTTCACACAAATGCATTTCCATTTCTAACTCTGTTAGATTAGCTACTGTAGGTATGCTAGGATCAAGAGGTGGTGGATGATTAAGGGGAGGTCGGAGGTCACTACCTGTTATAAGAGTAATAGATTCTGGTATAACATGCTCCTGAGGGTAGAGAGGGTCATGTTTATCCTCAGTACTCTCAGGTCCACTAGATGGGGAACAATAGGCAGCTCCTGGTTGTTCCTAACAAGTCACTTACTATCTGTTTTAGCCTGTTGGCCCTCTTGATCTCAGGTAACAAAAACTGTGAAGCTAACCATCCCAATAATATAAAGTATGTAGCGCCACAGAAAAGTGAGCTGCAGCGACAGTTTGGATGGTTCCATCTCTGGATAGGATGAAGTATTTTTCCCTTTACTGGTTTTAATGAAATGAGGATATATCTTTAAAGAAAGACAAAAAGTCAAGTCTCTCTCTCTCTCTCTCTCTCTCTCTCTCCTCTCTCTCTCACACACACACACTCTCTCTTTCACTCTCTCTCTCTCTCCACTCTCTCACACACTCTCTCTCTCTCACTCTCTCACACACTCCCTCTCTCCTACACATACACACACCCTCTCTTTCTCTCAATTTAAGGGGCTTTATTTGCAAAGCGGTGAATCCAAGGGTATACATTGTCTGCGGCTGTCTGATGGGCAGGTGACCTCTGTGGTTGGGGAGATGCGAGAGTGGACTGTGGAGTTTTATACTGAGTTGTGTAGGGCAGAGCTGTGTGATCCTATGTGTGCTCAGGTTTTGTTTGCAGAACTCCCTAAGCTCTCTCGTGGCACAGAGGGATGTCCCATGATCTGGCAGAGGCCGTAACCCAGAAGTCCCCCGGCCGTGCACCGGGGGTCGATGGACTCCCAGGGGAGTGTTATAAAACATTCTGGGGAATAATTGGACTGGACTTCTTTTGCGTGTTGCCGATGAGCTGCCGTCGGGCGGCTCTGACGCTCCTTCCCAAAAAAAGGGACTTGTGTGAACTTAAGAACTGGAGGCCTGTGGCATTGCTATGTGCGGACTACAAGGTATTTGCCAAGGTCCTCGTTAACAGACTGTCCCATCTGGATTCTATAGTACACAAAGACATTTACATTACATTTTACATTTTAGTCATTTAGCAGACACTCTTATCCAGAGCGACTTACAGTAGTGAATACATTTCATAATTATTTTTTTCCCCCGTTTTTTCCCCCGACGAGACATATTGCGTACCGGGATGCTCAATCACGGACAACTTGTTCTTAAATCAGGGACATGTTAGACTTGTTGAGAGTTTCTAATGTGAACTTTGGACTGGTCTCTTTAGGTCAAGAGAAGGCTTTTGATAGAGTGGACCATGAGGGTCTGTTCAATGGGATGTCTGTGTTTGTGTTTGGGGAAAGGTTTTTGACTTGTGTGAAGATATTGTATGCTGGGGAGTCATGTATGGTCAAGGTGGGAGGGGGGCTCAGTAGGCCAGTCTGGGTGAGACGGGGCATAAGACAAGGATGCCCTCTATCGGGGCAGTTATATACATTAGCCATTGAGCCTTTTTTGGGCCTCCTACGCAGGCAGTGTTGTACATGTCCTTCCATGAAGGAGGACAGGGTCTGGTGGAACTGGAGGGCAGGGTGGCTGCATTCCGACTAAAGGCAGCGGAGAGACTGCTGTACCATACTGATGTTGGCTGGAGGGAACCAGCATGCACACTGCTGAGGAGAGTTGGCGGATTAGGGTTGGACCGGCAGCTGTTCCTCATGAGGCTGAGTACAGCAGGTCTCTCTGATTTTTACTCTGCGGTGCTGAGGGCCTGGCAGCTGCTAACACCCAAACGAGAAGGTGTTGACCCACACAGCCCAGGTGTGGAGCCTGGGCTGTGGGTGTGGGAGGAGCCTATCCCTTTGAGATCGGTTCACCCTGGCCCTTTGAGATCGGTTCATCGGCCACCCTGCAGAGGCAAATGATTGCAGCGGGTTTACTAAGGCTGGGTGACCTGCGGCTGCTGGGAGAGGAGGGGTGGAAAGTCCCGGAAGTCCTGGCACAACAAACAGGAGAGATTCCTGGGGGAGGTCCAGGAGGCACTGTCTGAGACGGTAAAAGGGGGTGTTTGAGTGGCCAAAGGGGGAGGGGCCACCAATGTTTCCGCCACTGCAGCTGACGGCAGAGACTGCAGAATGACAAGGGACTGACTTGTTGGACTTTAGCACTCTGAGCCTGGGGGAGTTTGAGGGGGTGGAAACCTCTGCATTAAGGTGAGGAACATTAGGAGCCTAACAGGAGTGAAGGCTTTAAATAGGTTTTAATGAAATGAGGATATATCATTAAAGAAAGACAAAAAGTCAAGTCACACACACAGACACTCTCTCTCTCACACACACACTCTCTCTCTCACATGCTCTCTCTCACTCTCTCTCTCTCTCTCACACACACAACACACTCTCACACACAACACTCTCTCTCACACAACACACGAACATCGCACACACACACTCTCTCTCACACACACTCCATCCTCCCTCTCATCCTCCCTCCCTCTCTCCCTCTCCATCCTCCCTCCCTCTCCCTCCCTCCCTCCCTCCCTCTCCATCCTCCCTCTCCCACTCACCATCCTCCCGCTCCGTCCCTCCCTCTCCATCCTCCATCCCGCTCCATCCTCCACCCTCCCTCCCTCTCGAATCCTCCCTCCCTCCCTCCCTCCCTCTCCCACCCACCTCCATCCCTCTTCTTTCCTCTCCATCCTCCCTCCCTCTCATCCTTCCTTCCTTCCTTCCTTCCTTCCTTCCTTCCTTCCTTCCTTCCTTCCTTCCTTCCTTCCTCCCTCTCCTTCCCTTTCCATCCTCCCTCTCCATCCTCCCTCTCCCTCCCTCCCTCTCCATCCTCCCTCTCCCACTCACCATCCTCCCGCTCCGTCCCTCCCTCTCCATCCTCCATCCCGCTCTATCCCTCTCCATCCTCCACCCTCCCTCCCTCTCGAATCCTCCCTCTCCCACCTCCATCCTCCCTCCCTCTTCTTCCCTCTCCATCCTCCCTCCCTCTCATCCTCCCTCTCCCTCCCTCTCCTTCCTTCCTCCCTTCCTCCCTCCCTCTCCTTCCCTTTCCATCCTCCCTTTCCCTCCCTCTCCATCCTCCCTCTCTCTCCCTCTCCTCTCCTCCCTCCCTCTCCTTCCCTCTCCATCCTCCCTCTCCTTCCCTCTCCATCCTCCCTCTCCTTCCCTCTCCATCCTCCCTCCCTCTCCTTCCCTCTCCTCCCTCCCTCCCTCTCTCCCTCTCCTTCCCTCTCCATCCTCCCTCCCTATCCCAGCACTGGTTGGTAGTGGACAACTAATGGCTTCATTTTTCACTGAGGAGTCAGAAAAGACCAGCCAGGGCACTTCATCACTGTTACAGATGGGAGAGTTAGGGGAGGAAGGGAGAGTTAGGGGAGGAGGGGAGGAGGATGATGTGAACCACCCTCTGAGTAGACCATTCCCTGTCCAAACCCTACTCTTGGAACTTGTTTCAGCTTTCAATTACAATGAGCATAGCAACAGTGAGTCATCTTGGCACCCAGAACCAAATCTCTCAGGTTTGCTGGTCAGCTACCATTGAGTGGAGAAACAGTATTTCACAAGAGACTGCAGGAATTGTAATGAAGGTTGTGTATCTAACCTCCAATTTAGTTTTTTGGTCTGTTACTGACTGGGTAAAACATCGTTATAGTGATGTGTTGTCTGATTCTGACTGGGTAAAACATCGCTATAGTGATGTGTTGTCTCTGATTCTGACTGGGTAAAACATCGCTATAGTGATGTGTTGTCTCTGATTCTGACTGGGTAAAACATCGCTATAGTGATGTGTTGTCTCTGATTCTGACTGGGTAAAACATCGCTATAGTGATGTGTTGTCTCTGATTCTGACTGGGTAAAACATCGTTATAGTGATGTGTTGTCTCTGATTCTGACTGGGTAAAACATCGCTATAGTGATGTGTTGTCTGATTCTGACTGGGTAAAACATCGTTATAGTGATGTGTTGTCTCTGATTCTGACTGGGTAAAACATCGTTATAGTGATGTGTTTGTTGTTGTCTCTGATTCTGACTGGGTAAAACATCGCTATAGTGATGTGTTGTCTCTGATTCTGACTGGGTAAAACATCGCTATAGTGATGTGTTTGTTGTTGTCTCTGATTCTGACTGGGTAAAACATCGTTATAGTGATGTGTTGTCTCTGATTCTGACTGGGTAAAACATCGTTATAGTGATGTGTTTGTTGTTGTCTCTGATTCTGACTGGGTAAAACATCGTTATAGTGATGTGTTGTCTCTGATTCTGACTGGGTAAAACATCGTTATAGTGATGTGTTGTCTCTGATTCTGACTGGGTAAAACATCGCTATAGTGATGTGTTTGTTGTTGTCTCTGATTCTGACTGGGTAAAACATCGTTATAGTGATGTGTTGTCTGATTCTGACTGGGTAAAACATCGTTATAGTGATGTGTTGTCTCTGATTCTGACTGGGTAAAACATCGTTATAGTGATGTGTTGTCTCTGATTCTGACTGGGTAAAACATCGCTATAGTGATGTGTTGTCTCTGATTCTGACTGGGTAAAACATCGCTATAGTGATGTGTTGTCTCGGATTCTGACTGGGTAAAACATCGCTATAGTGATGTGTTGTCTCTGATTCTGACTGGGTAAAACATCGCTATAGTGATGTGTTGTCTCTGATTCTGACTGGGTAAAACATCGTTATAGTGATGTGTTTGTTGTCGTCTCTGATTCTGACTGGGTCAAACATCGTTATAGTGATGTGTTGTCTCTGATTCTGACTGGGTAAAACATCGCTATAGTGTGTTTGTGGAACACATATTGTACATTAGTGGTATGGCCTCCACCAGTCAGAGCAGGGTGTTGTGCGCTGGTAAACGAGCTGTGCTGTGTATTCACAGTAAAATGACTCTCTCTCTCTCTCTCTGTGTGTGTGTGTGTGTGTGTGTGTGTGTGTGTGTGTGTGTGTGTGTGTGTGTGTGTGTGTGTGTGTGTGTGTGTGTGTGTGTGTGTGTGTGTGTGTGTGTGTAATAGAGCAGAACAGGTGGCAGGACAGCAGGAGACATCATCACTGAATCTATTATACTTTATATCACCACTTGATATTCTGTGACAGTCCCCTATCATCCACATTAGGTTTAGGGTACAGGGTTAGGGTAGAGGGTTAGGGTTAGGGTACAGGATTAGGGTACAGGGCTAGGGTTAGGGTACAGAGTTAGGGTTAGGGTACAGGGTTAGGGTATAGAGTTAGGGTACAAGGTTAGGGTACAGGATTAGGGTTAAGGTACAGGGTTATGGTTTGGGATAAGGTACAGGGTTAGTTTATGTACAGGTTTAAGGTACAGAGTTAGGGTATCGGGTACAGGGTTAGGGTACAGGGTTAAGGTACAGGGTTAGGGTACAGGGTTAGGGTACAGGGTTAAGGTACAGGGTTAAGGTTAGGGTACAGGTTTGGGTACAGGTTTGGGTACAGGGCTAGGGTACAGGGCTAGGGTACAGGGTTAGGGTACAGGGTTAGGGTACAGGGTTAGGGTTAAGGTACAGGGTTAGAGTACAGGGTTATGGTTAGGTTCCAGGATTAGGGTACAGGGTTAGGATTAAGATACAGGTTTAGGGTACAGGTTTAGCGTACAGGGATAAGGTACAGGGTTAAGGTACAGGTTTAGGGTACAGGGTTAAGGTACAGGGCTAATGTACATGGTTAGGGTACAGGGTTAGGAGTAGGGTTAAGGTACAGGGTTAGGGTACAGAGTTATGGTACAGGGTTAGGGTTAGAGTACAGGGTTAGGGTACAGGGTTAGGATTAAGGTACAGGGCTAGGGTACAGAGCACAGGGTTAGGGTTAGAGTACAGGTTTCGGGTATAGGGTTAGGGTACAGGGTTAGGGTACAGGGTTAGGGTACAGACTTAGGGTTAGGGTACAGGCTTAGGGTTAGGGTACAGGGTTAGGGTACAGGGTTAGGGTACAGGGTTAGGGTACACGGTAGGGTTAAGGTACAAGGTTAGAGTTAGGGAACAGGGTTAGGGTTAGGGTTAAGGTACATGGTTAGGGTACAGGGTTAGGGCACAGAGCTAAGGTTAGGGTACAGGGTTAGGGTACACGATTAGGGTACTGGGTTAGGGTTAAGGTACATGGTTAGGGTACATGGGTAGGGTTAGGGTACAGGGTTAGTGTTAAGGTACAGGGTTAGAGTACAGCGTTAGGGTACAGGGTTAGAGTACAGGGTTAGGGTTAAGGTACAGGGTTAGAGTACAGGGTTATGGTTAGGTTCCAGGATTAGGGTACAGGGTTAGGATTAAGATACAGGTTTAGGGTACAGGTTTAGCGTACAGGGATAAGGTACAGGGTTAAGGTACAGGTTTAGGGTACAGGGTTAAGGTACAGGGCTAATGTACATGGTTAGGGTACAGGGTTAGGAGTAGGGTTAAGGTACAGGGTTAGGGTACAGAGTTATGGTACAGGGTTAGGGTTAGAGTACAGGGTTAGGGTACAGGGTTAGGATTAAGGTACAGGGCTAGGGTACAGGGCACAGGGTTAGGGTTAGAGTACAGGTTTCAGGTATAGGGTTAGGGTACAGGGTTAGGGTACAGGGAGGGCGCTTAGGGTTAGGGTACAGGCTTAGGGTTAGGGTACAGGGTTAGGGTACAGGGTTAGGGTACAGGGTTAGGGTACACGGTAGGGTTAAGGTACAAGGTTAGAGTTAGGGAACAGGGTTAGGGTACAGGGTTAGGGTTAAGGTACATGGTTAGGGTACAGGGTTAGGGCACAGAGCTAAGGTTAGGGTACAGGGTTAGGGTACAGGATTAGGGTACTGGGTTAGGGTTAAGGTACATGGTTAGGGTACATGGGTAGGGTTAGGGTACAGGGTTAGGAGGTACAGCGTTAGGGTACAGGGTTAGAGTACAGGGTTAGGGTACAGGGTTAGGGTACAGGGTTAGGGTACAGGGTTAGGGTACAGGGTTAGGGTACAGAGATAGGGATAGGGATAGCATATCATAACCTATTACTCTATGTGATTCAGTTAGTCATTCCATTGGACATAAGGTTCCCCAGTAGCTGCAAAGCTGTATGTTGTAGACATGAAGCATGTTCAAGTCATCTTCTATGACTCAGTGTGTAGGTCTAAGGACAGGCTGAGGACAGGGTAAAGAACAGACTGAGGACAGGCTGAAGAAAGGGTGAGGACAGGGTGAGGACAGACTGAGGACAGGCTGAGGACAGTGTCATGACGTTGGCCTCTTTTGGTACAGGGAGGACAGTTGACCCCCTCCCTTTTGCAAAACCACCCCCTACCTTCCCCCCAATCCACCCTGTGTGTAAAGGGTTGTAAAAACTCAAAAATTCCAGGAGAGTCTCTGGCCACATGGCCCATAGAGAGACACAGGAAATTCTTCCAACTCATAGAATTGGAGAGCCAAGCGACATTTTGTGTGTGCTGGAGAAGGGTACAGGGTTGGTGAAGATTGGTGAAGAATCCAGCTACGAACTGATCCGCTTGGTACAATTTTGTGATAGTCAGAAGAGACAATATAGCCATATTACCATAAAACTGTTTATATAATAGCATCAGCTTGAGAATTGCAACATAATGGTTGTATAGAATGTATTAATAAGGATAAAGCTTTTGTAAGACATTGAGATGCTATGTACTGATGTAATGTGATAGAATTGTATTTCTGTAACCAAATCTAACTCAGTCATAGGCACGCCCCAGGGACACATACAGGACCAGGCGTCATTTGACAAGCCTGTTCGATGGGCACTATAAAACACCCCCTGATTTACATTTCTAGCAGACCAGGCCTACACTCTATGGCCAGAGGTTTGACCATCCAAGTACTCTACTGAAAGTGAACCATACCACGTGGTTAACTTTTAGACTATTGATACCGACAGAATAAGAACAAGTCTTTGATATTAATTATTAGTCTGCAGCTAAGTAAATTATATCATCGAACGCGAAGACCAACGAAACAACCATTCTATGACGACATTAATGAATGTCGCTCTGAAAGATCCATTCTAACCGAGAGAGAGAGAGAGAGAACGCGAACAAAACTCCCCAACAGAACAGAACTCTCGAACAAGGATCACGACGACACATGAGCGTAAATATGTATTGATTACAATTGTTCCCGAATGAGTGAGCCTTCAATTGTCAATTGTTAATATTAATGAACCCTGTGTAACTTCTCAGCTGACCGTTTATGACCCATTGTTCAACAGGCCGACCTGCCTGTTTAGCCCACAAGGGCACATTCCTCTACCAATCCTTTGTGACGATAATTACTGTTTGTATGTTTTCTGTTAATCACTTAGTGTAGTAAATAAATGATTTTAAGACAATTGATGTATGGATGATTTTAGTAAAGACTGGTTTCGTGCAGATACAACAATTTACGACGTTTGGAATGAGACTGGACTAGAGGTAAAATACACCATTTAAACCAGAAGATAATCGGCCTATATAATAATATAGCAAAGTTATGTTAGGAAAATTATAACTTTGTAATCTGAATATTCTCCTTGGTGCCCCGATCTCCCAGTTAATTACAATTAAACGATTAATCAGTTTAATCGCGTGATAATAATTACAGGGAGTTAATTGATAAACATGTCTTCCGTTTAATGGTACCCAAAGACACGACAACAGGCTGAGGACAGGGTAAAGAACAGACTGAGGACAGGCTGAGGACAGGCTGAGGACAGGCAGGACGATGATATGGAGTGGTGTGTTCTTAAAATATATACACAGGAGCCATTGTCCCTGCTAAAGCCATATTTCTCTGTCAGCAGGCACATGGTGAGTGTGTGTGTGTGTGTGTGTGTGTGTGTGTGTGTGTGTGTGTGTGTGTGTGTGTGTGTGTGTGTGTGTGTGTGTGTGTGTGTGTGTGTGTGTGTGTGTGTGTGTGTGTGTGTGTGTGTGTGTGTGTCGGGGAGGATTACTGGTCACTTAACACATGTCTAACACAGCATGTCATGTTTCTTACCAAGTGGTCCCTTTAGGCTAGTTTTTGGCAGAGGTGATTTTCTCTCTCTCTCTCTCTGGTGTGAGGGGGAGAGAGGGATGGAGGGAGTCAGGAGGGGGTGGAGGAAGGAGAGAAGGGAGGATAGGGAGAAAGGGTGTGAGGGGGAGAGAGGGAGACAGGAGGGGGTAGGAAGGAGAGTAGGGAGAAAGGGTGTGAGGGGGAGAGAGGGATGGAGGGAGTCAGGAGGGGGTGGGAAGGAGAGGAGGGAGGATAGGGAGAAAGGGTGTGAGGGGGAGAGAGGGATAGAGGGAGTCAGGAGGGGGTAGGAAGGAGAGGAGGGAGGATAGGGAGAAAGGGTGTGAGGGGGAGAGAGGGATAGAGGGAGTCAGGAGGGGGTAGGAAGGAGAGGAGGGAGGATAGGGAGAAAGGGTGTGAGGGGGAGAGAGGGATAGAGGGAGTCAGGAGGGGGTAGGAAGGAGAGGAGGGAGGATAGGGAGAAAGGGTGTGAGGGTGAGAGAGGGATGGAGGGAGTCAGGAGGGGGTAGGAAGGAGAGGAGGGAGGATAGGGAGAAAGGGTGTGAGGGGGAGAGAGGGATGGAGGGAGTCAGGAGGGGGTAGGAAGGAGAGGAGGGAGGATAGGGAGAAAGGGTGTGAGGGGGAGAGAGGGATGGAGGGAGTCAGGAGGGGGTAGGAAGGAGAGGAGGGAGGATAGGGAGAAAGGGTGTGAGGGGGAGAGAGGGATGGAGGGAGTCAGGAGGGGGTGGGAAGGAGAGGAGGGAGGATAGGGAGAAAGGGTGTGAGGGGGAGAGAGGGATGGAAGGAGTGGGGAAGGAGAGGAGGGAGGGAGGGAGAATATTCCAGCCAGTCATTTAATATGCATGCTGAGCTGAATGAGGCCATCTGCTTCAGCAGGTTAAAAAGAGCAGCAGTAATGATTACCTAGCTGCAGCTGGAGGGATGAGGACACCACCCTGTCTGTCTGTCTGTCTGTCTGTCTCTTTGTCTCAATTCAATTTCAATTCAAAATGGCTTTATTAGCAAAGGGAAACATACACTACATGACCAAAAGTATGTGGACAACTGCTTGTCGAACATCTCATTCCCAAATCATGGGCATTAATATGGAGTTGGTCCCCCCTCTGCTGCTAGAACAGCCTCCACTCTTCTAGGAAGGCTTTCCACTAGATGTTGGAACATTGCTGCAGGAACTTGCTTCCATTCAGTCACAAGAGCATTAGTGAGGTCGGGCACTGATGTTGGGCGATAAGGCCTGGCTTTCAGTCAGCGTTCCAATTCATCCCAAACGTGTTCGATAGGGTTGAGGTCAGGGCTCTGTCCAGGTCAGTCAAGTTCTTCCACACCGATCTAAACAAACCATTTCTGTATGGACCTCGCTTTGTGCATGGGGGCATTGTCAAGAAACAGGGAAGGGCCTTCCCTAAACTGTTGTCACAAAGTTGAAAGCACAGAATCGTCTAGAATATCATTGTATGCTCTAGAGTTAAGATTTCCCTTCACTGGAACTAAGGGGCCCGAACCATGAAAAACAGCCCCAGACCATTATTCGTCCTCCACCAAACTTTACACTTGGCACTACGCATTCAGGTAGGTAGCGATCTCCAAGCATCCGCCAAACCCAGATTCGTTCGTCGGACTGCCAGATGGTGAAGTGTGATTCATCACTCCGCGTTTCCACTGCTCCAGTGTCCAATGGCGGCAGGCCTTACACCATTCCAGCAGACACTTGGCATTGTGCATGGTGATTTTAGGCTTGTGTGCGGCTGCTCGGCCATGGAAACCCATTTCATGAAGCTCCCAATGAACAGTTATTGTGTCGATGTTGCTTCCAGAGGCAGTGACTGTTGCAACCAAGGACAGGCGATTTTTGTGCGTTCTGTGAGCTTGTGTGGCCTACCACTTCTGAGCTGAGTCGTTGTTGCTTCTAAACATTTCCACTTGACAATAGCAGCACTTACAGTTGATCAGGCAGCTTTAGCAGGGCAGAATCCACTAATTTGAAGGGGTGTCCACATACTTTTGTATATATAGTGTATGTTTACAATCCCAAAGCAAGTGAAACTCTCTCTTATCCTCCCTCTCTCCCTCTCTCCTCTTCACACTATCCTCCATACTAATCTGCCCCTTGGCTGGAGGCTGTTTTTGTTTTTAACAGTGTGGCACCCAAAGGATGTTGTTGTCATCATCAAGGTCAGAACTCTTCATTCCAGCCACGTTGGGCTTTATGCGTGGTGCCAGAAAACAACTTTTCCTTTTCATCAAACCTGGAGATAGGAGGCGTATTGCATACCAATTGCAGAGCTTTGAAGAACTGTCCTGTGAATACTAAAGAAACTAGGAACAGACCCAGACAGCACAAAGCTTTGTTTGAAGTGTCTGATTGAAGGATTTAAACGGAAATCAACTGCACATTAATTGCACATTCTCTCAGTGAATATGGTGAATACATTGACTGACTGAGGACCCACTAATTATGTTTCTAATGGTTACAATAGAACATTATCAATTGTGACAGAACTAGATAGAACAGGAAGGGAATAGAACTGGCTTTAATGGGGATGGGAATAGAACTGGATTTAATGGGGATGGGAATAGAACTGGATTTAATGGGGATGGGAATAGAACTGGATTTAATGGGGATGGGAATAGAACTAGATAGAACAGGGATGGGAATAGAACTGGATTTAATGGGGATGGGAATAGAACTGGATTTAATGGGGATGGGAATAAAACTGGATTTAATGGGGATGGGAATAGAACTAGATAGAACAGGATGGGAATAGAACTGGATTTAATGGAGATGGGAATAGAACTAGATAGAACAGGATGGGAATAGAACTAGATAGAACAGGATGAGAATAGAACTAGATAGAACAGGATGAGAATAGAACTAGATAGAACAGGATGGGAATAGAACTAGATAGAACAGGATGGGAATAGAACTAGATAGAACAGGATGGGAATAGAACTAGATAGAACAGGATGGGAATAGAACTAGATAGAACAGGATGGGAATAGAACTAGATAGAACATGATGGGAATAGAACTAGATAGAACAGGATGAGAATAGAACTAGATAGAACAGGATGGGAATAGAACTAGATAGAACAGGATGAGAATAGAACTAGATAGAACAGGATGGGAATAGAACAGGATGGGAATAGAACTAAATACAACAGGATGGGAATAGAACTGGATTTAATGGGGATGGGAATAGAACTGGATTTAATGGGGATGGGAATAGAACTAGATTTAATGGGGATGGGAATAGAACTGGATTTAATGGGGATGGGAATAGAACTAGATAGAACAGGATGGGAATAGAACTGGATTTAATGGGAATAGAACTAGATAGAACAGGATGGGAATAGAACTGGATTTAATGGGGATGGGAATAGAACTAGATAGAACAGGATGGGAATATAACTGGATTTAATGGGGGTGGGAATAGAACTGGATTGAATGGGGATGGGAATATAAACTGGATTTAATGGGGATGGGAATAGAACTAGATAGAACACGATGGGAATAGAACTGGATTTAATGGGGATGGGAATAGAACTAGATAGAACAGGATGGGAATATAACTGGATTTAATGGGGGTGGGAATAGAACTGGATTGAATGGGGATGGGAATAGAACTGGATTTAATGGGGATAGGAATAGAACTGGATTTAATGGGGATGGGAATATAACTGGATTTAATGGGGATGGGAATAGAACTAGATAGAATAGAATGGGAATAGAACTGGATTTAATGGGGATGGGAATATAAACTGGATTTAATGGGGATGGGAATAGAACTAGATAGAACAGGATGGGAATAGAACTGGATTTAATGGGGATGGGAATAGAACTGGATTTAATGGGGATGGGAATAGAACTAGATAGAACAGGATGGGAATATAACTGGGTTTAATGGGGATGGGAATAGAACTGGATTTAATGGGGATGGGAATATAACTGGATTTAATGGGGATGGGAATAGAACTAGATAGAATAGAATGGGAATAGAACTGGATTTAATGGGGATGGGAATATAAACTGGATTTAATGAGGATGGGAATAGAACTAGATAGAACAGGATGGGAATAGAACTGGATTTAATGGGGATGGGAATAGAACTGGATTTAATGGGGATGGTAATAGAACTGGATTTAATGGGGATGGGAATAGAACTGGATTTAATGGGGATGGGAATAGAACTGGATTTATTGGGGATGGGAATAGAACTAGATAGAACAGGATGAGAATAGAACTGGATTTAATGTGGATGGGAATAGAACTAGATAGAACAGGGATGGGAATAGAACTGGATTTAATGGGGATGGGAATAGAACTGGATTTAATGGGGATGGGAGTAGAACTAGATTTAATGGGGATGGGAATAGAACTGGATTTAATGGGGATGGGAATAGAACTGGATTTAATGGGGATGGGAATAGAACTGGATTTAATGGGGATGGGAATAGAACTAGATAGAACAGGATAGGAATAGAACTGGATTTAATGGGGATTGTGAGTGATCTGCCTTTAAGTTTTTAATGATGGTCCCAGGTTTCTATGAGTCCTATTCCAGCCTACACCAATCCCCAATTTGGACTCTTTTTGAGCCCACACACTCATCCCTAGAAAGGAGAGTTAGTGAAAATGAGTGAGTGAGTGAGTGAGTGAGTGAGTGAGTGAGTGAGTGAGTGAGTGAGTGAGTGAGTGAGTGAGTGAGTGAGTGAGTGAGTGAGTGAGTGAGTGAGTGAGTGAGTGAGTGAGTGAGTGAAGTTGAGTGAGTGTTGTAAAGCGGTCCACTTATTTTATTTGGTGCTTTGAGGACTGTAGCACAGAGTGCTACGTGGGGCTGAAATATCCCACATAAAAAATACTACTCTTTACTTTAGAATACTACAGTACTATATAATGATGTGTTAAATAGGGGGCTTCCCATCGCAGTGCTAAGGCTCCACTAGTATTTTTATCACAAACGGCCGTGACCAGGAGCCCCATAAGGTGGCACACAATTGGCCCAACGCATCCGGGTTAGGGGAGGGTTTTGCCAGGGAGCTTTCATCGCGCTCTAGCGACTCCTCTAGCCACTACTCTCCCCTCCTCCTCTCTCCTCTCCACTCCTCTCCACTACTCTCCTTTCCTCTTCACTCCTTTCCTTCACTCCTTTCCTTTCACTCCTCTCCACTACTCTCCTCTCCTCCTCTCCTCTCCACTACTCTCCCCTCCTCCTCTCTCTTCTCCACTCCTCTCCACTACTCTCCTCTCCACTACTGTCCTCTCCACTCCTCTCCACTAATCTCCACTCCTCTCCACTCCTCTAATCTCCTCTACTCTCCCCTCCTCTCCACTACTCTCCTTTCCTCTTCACTCCTTTCCTTCAGTCCTTTCCTTTCACTCCTCTCCACTACTCTCCTCTCCTCCTCTCCTCTCCACTACTCTCCCCTCCTCCTCTCTCTTCTCCACTCCTCTCCACTACTCTCCTCTCCACTACTGTCCACTCCTCTCCACTAATCTCCACTCCTCTCCACTCCTCTAATCTCCTCTACTCTCCCCTCCTCTCCACTACTCTCCCCTCCTCCTCTCTCTTCTCCACTCTCTCCACTACTCTCCTCTCCACTACTGTCCACTCCTCTCCACTAATCTCCACTCCTCTCCACTCCTCTAATCTCCTCTACTCTCCCCTCCTCTCCACTACTCTCCTCTCCACTTTTCTCCTCTCCACTTTTCTCCTCTCATCTTTACTCCTCTCCACTACTCTCCCCTCCTCTCCACTCCTCTCCACTACTCTCCACTACTCTCCTCTCCACTCCTCTCCACTCACTCTCCACATACTCTCCACATACTCTCCACTACTCTACTCTTCACTCCACTTCACTCCTCTCCTTTCCTACTCACTCCTCTCCACTACTCTCCTCTCCACTCTTCTCCACTCCGTGCCTCTCCTCTCCACTACTCTCCTCTCCACTACTCTCCACTCCACTCCTCTCCACTACTATCCTCTCCACTAATCTCCTCTCCACTCCTCTCCACTACTATCCTCTCCACTCCTCTCCACTACTCTCCCCTCCTCTCCTCTTCACTCCTCTCCTCTTCTCTCCACTCCTCTCCACTATTCTCACCTCCTCTCCACTACTCTCCTCTTCATGCCTCTCCACTCATCTCCACTACTCCCCCCTTCTCTCCCCTCCTCTCCACTACTCTCCCCTCCTCTCCACTACTCTTCTCTCCTCTTCTCTCCACTCCTCTCCACTATTCTCCCCTCCTCTCCACTACTCTCCTCTTCATTCCTCTCCACTCATCTCCACTACTCTCCCCTCCTCTCCACTACTCTCCTCTCCACTACTCTCCTCTCCCCTCCTCGCCACTACTCTTCTCTCCACTCATCTCCACTACTCTTCTCTCCACTACTCTTCACTCCACTACTCTCCTTTCCTCTTCACTCCTCTTCTCTCCACTCCTCTCCACTATTCTCCCCTCCTCTCCACTACTCTCCTCTTCATTCCTCTCCACTCATCTCCACTACTCTCCCCTCCTCTCCACTACTCTCCTCTCCACTACTCTCCTTTCCTCTTCACTCCTCTCTACTACTCTCCACTACTATCCTCTCCTCTCCACTAATCTCCTCTCCACTACTATCCTCTCCACTCCTCTCCACTACTCTCCCCTCCTCTCCGAAACTCTCCTCTCCAC
Organism: Salmo salar; assembly: GCF_965601325.2. NCBI lineage: Eukaryota > Metazoa > Chordata > Actinopteri > Salmoniformes > Salmonidae > Salmo > Salmo salar. The sequence goes on along the minus strand of NC_138294.1, from coordinate 87,364,327 downwards.
TCATCTCCACTCATCTCCTCTTCACTCCACTCCTCTCCACTATTCTCCCCTCCTCTCCACTACTCTTCCCTCCTCTCCACTACTCTTCACTCCACTACTCTCCTCTTCACACCACTCCACTACACTCCTCTCCTCCTCCACTACTTTCCCCTCCTCTCCACTACTCTCCCCTCCTCTCCACTACTCTCCACTACTCTTCACTCCACTACTCTCCTTTCCTCTTCACTCCTCTCCACTCCTCTCCACTACACTCCTCTTCACTCCTCTCCACTCCTCTCCACTACTCTCCACTACTCTTCACTCCACTACTCTCCTTTCCTCTCCACTACTCTCCACTCCTCTCCACTACTCTCCTCCTCTCCCCTCCACTACTTTCCCTCCTCTCCACTACTCTCCACTCCTCTCCACTAGTCTCCTCTCCACTACTCTCTACTACTCTTCACTCCTCTCATCTTCACTCCTCTTCACTCCTCTCCTTTCCTCTTCACTCCTCTCCACTACTCTCCACTACTCTCCACTCCTCTCCACTCTTCTCCACTCCTCTCCACTCCTCTCCCCTTCTCTCCCCTCCTCTCCACTACTCTCCTCTCCACTACTCTCCTCTCCACTACTCTCCTTTTCTCTCCACTCCACTCTTCTCCTCTCCACTACTCTCCACTACTCTCCTCTCCACTACTCCCCTCTACTCTCCACTCCTCTCAACTACTCTCTTCTCCACACCTCTCCTTTTCTCTCCTCTACTCTCCAATACTCTCCACTCTTCTCCTCTCCTCACCCCTTCATTCCACACACACACACACACACGAAAAAATATGATAGTTTACTATGGTGTGTTTTTGCTTACTTTATGGTAGTATTCACTGTAATGTTTTTTCAGTATCTACTGTGGTATACTGTAGTATTTACTGTGGTATACTGTAGTATTTACTGTGTACTATAATATAAATACTGTAGTCAAATAAAATGTAGTGTTCTTTTGGATTGTAGTATACTGTGTTATCTTTGACATAGAAGTGGAGGTTTTCTCCATCAGGAAACCTACTGTGTCCCTCCACTTGATGAGGCCAGGCTGTGTGAGGAGACGGTGGAGCTCCCCAGACCCACAGGCTCAGAGCGCTAGAGGACAAACTCTGTCTTCAACATGGATCAGAGAGGAGGCTGAGAGAAGGACAGGGCTCACCTCCGGTATAAAATCACCCTCAGCAGAGTACAGACAGACAGACAGACAGACAGACAGACAGACAGACAGACAGAGGGGGAAGGAAAAAATATACTATCTGAAAGGCAATTATTTAGCCTACTCTCTCCAGTCTTGTCTAGTATGAGGTCACATATTTAGATTTTAAAGTGGGGGTGACTTTTCACAAAACTAGCTGAAAACAGCTCTCAGGATGAGACTGGCCGTGAAAAGTCATCCTCAGAGACCAGACTGCTGCTCTGCTCTGGCATTTGTCTCCACTCCTCTCCTTTCCTCTCCTATCCTTTCCACTACTCTCCTCTCCACTACTGTCCTCTCTCCACTAGTCTCCACTCCACTCCTGTCCTCTCCTATCCTTTCCACTACTGTCCTCACTCCACTAGTCTCCTCTCCACTAGTCTCCTCTCCACTAGTCTCCTCTCCCCTCCTCTCTCCTCTCCACTAGTCTCCTCTCCACTCTCCACTAGTATCCTATCCTTTCCACTACTCTCCTCTCCACTCCTCTCTCCACTAGTCTCCTCTCCACTAGTCTCCTCTCCTATCCTTTCCACTACTCTCCTCTCCACTACTGTCCTCTCCACTAGTCTCCACTCCTGTCCCCTCCTATCCTTTCCACTACTCTCCTCTCCACTACTGTCCTCTCTCCACTAGTCTCCTCTCCACTACTGTCCTCTCTCCACTAGTCTCCTCTCCACTAGTCTCCTCTCCACTAGTCTCCTCTCCCCTCCTCTCTCCACAACGCTCCTCTCCACTAGTCTCCTCTCCTATCCTTTCCACTACTCTCCTCTCCACTCCTCTCTCCACTAGTCTCCACTCCTCTCTCCACTAGTCTCCTCTCCACTCCTCTCTCCACTCCTCTCCCTGCCCCCCACTCCCCCACCCCCCCCGTCTCCTCTCCACTCCTCTCTCCACTAGTCTCCTCTCCACTCCTCTCTCCACTAGTCTCCTCTCCACTCCTCTCTCCACTCCTCTCTCCACTACTCTACTCTCCACTCCCATCTCCATCCTTTCATTCTACAGCTGAGTTATTTATGGAGGAGCTGGCAGTCTGGCTGGCAAACTCTTGAACTGCATTCACGCCCAATAGGCACTTGTAGTATACTGTAGTATCTTTGACATTGAAGTGGGGGCTTTCTCCTTCTGGAAACCTACTGGAGAAATACTAAAATATAACATTTTCCATAACCTGTAGGTAGGTAGGACTGGGGTCTGAAAGGATATTTTAGAGCTTCTGTAGGGAACACAATATGATTTACGGGGAAGATAGATAGAGAGAGAGAGAGGTCATGCCAAAGAACCGCTCCTGTCTTGTTATAACTTTCTGCTTGTTAAGAGTGAGATTAACAAGATTAAATTAGCAAAAAAAATATATAGGTAATCAAATTGTACAACTGAAGATCAACACAGGAGGAAAAGATTGACAGAGAGGGAGTTCATTTTAATCGTGCTAGCTAGCCAAATACAAATTTGTCAGCTAGTTTACCGTCTAGCTCCAACTGTTTACTGGTGGTAACCATAGCAACATGACCACTGAGGCAGAGACTGAGAGACTTCCCCAACCTTTTTTTGAATTTCCAGCAGAAATCAAATCAGAGAAGGGAAGAATCCATTTTAAACACAGAATTCTGAGGGAGAACCCGAAAACATTGTTTGCCGACTGCTCACACAACAGGACTAGGGTTACCAACTGTCCCGTGTTAGCCGGGATGTCCCTTATATTGGGCTAAATTGGTTTGTCCCATACGGGATCTCCCTTGTCCCGTATATTCATCCAATCACAGTGTAGCATAAACACGCCAATTCCTGCAAAGTAATTTATGTTGTTGTTCGGTCGGTTTGGAATATCAAGGAAATATGGATAAACCTGCAAAAAAGACTGTGCAGCTACAACAAACAATGTGAAGCAAAAAAGACCTGGGTTAAGCCCATCAGTGGTGACTCCACGAAAGCTTTCTGTACATTATGCGTCGGGAATTCTCAATTGGCCATGGAGGGGAGAATGACCTAACTCAGCATGCATCCACAGAAATGCACAAGGCCACGCACATATTTATTACCGTGAAACTTCGACTAAAAAACAATAAACATACAACGAAAGTTAAGCACAGAGCGCACATCAGCACTCGACAAAACAATATCCCACAAATGCAGGTGGGAGAAAGGGCTTCTTAATATGATCCCCAATTAGAGGCAACGATTACCAGCTGCCTCTAATTGGGAACCATACAACTCACCAACATAGAAATAGAATGACTAGAACACCCCCCTAGTCAGGCTCTGACCTCAACAACATAGAGAACCGAGGGCTCTCTATGGTCAGGGCGTGACAGACGTCTACTGCGGAAACTGACCTCTCCGTTTACCAGTTATTGAGCAGTGCCAACAATCGCATTCTGAAAGCTAATTGCCCAGCTCACATTGCTCATAATGCCTGCGATCAGCTGTCAGTGGATATTGAGACAATTGTTTTACAGATCTACAGCCACTTATCAGTATCTGCTTCCCGAAGAGAGGAACTTTTTTTGCCTTTGTTGACATTGAGTGGCGTGAAATTCTGCAACGTGTTTGCACACGATGGCTCTCTCTTCATCCAGCTGTCGATCGTTTCCTGCAAAGCTGGCCAGATCTTACATCATACTTCAGGTCCCTTGAGGAGATCTGTCCTGTGGAAGAGTATTTTTGAGTAGAAAAAACAGAAGCTGCTGAGATTTATCTGTGTTTTTTCCACAACGTGGGGTGTGTTTTTGACCAACTCGTAAAAAAGCTGGAGGAAACAACGCTCTGCATCACAGATGTTGACGAGGAAGTCCAAAAGTTCAAAATTAAGATGCTTCAGCGGAAACAACTGTCTTTTTTGGATACCAGACCAAGCAGCAGATGGACAAACAATTGTCAGCACAAATGTCCAAGCAGCAACAGGACTTTGAAGTTATATGACACTGTCATTACATACATTGACTAGTGGTTTGATTTCTCACCTGAAAATGTAATGGTGAAACTGATCGGCCTCTATGAGGAGCTCTCCTTCACTGACCTGGTGCAGCTGGTGGTTGCCCTCAAAATGACAGAGACAGTCAGTATGGACCAACTCTATGAAGAGCTTTGTGCTAGCCAGGAGGAAATACAGAAAGCCAGACAGGATACCACTAAATCCACCAGTGAGAAGTTGGTGGCAGTTTTCCAAAGCCTAGAGAAAGCCAACATGTTCAGGATTGTCTCATTTGTCCTCAGTGTGCCAGGCACAAATGCCTTTGCAGAGCGGATTTTCTCTCTGATGACCATTAAATGGTTAGACTCAAGAAACAGATGCAGCACAGAGCTGATCAAAAATGAACTTCAAATGTCTGTGAACTGTGACTTGTCATGTAATGACTTCTCTCTGGCTATGCAAAAGGACAAAGGACTGCTTGAATCAGTCAAGAGCAGCAAAAAAACAACTAGACTTGGTAAGTGACTCATGCCCCTCTTTTCCTCTTTTGCATTTGAAAAGTAGTTTTTTTGCTGTAAAGGTCCAAATTGAGATTTCTTTGATAATTTATTTTGAGGTTTATTCACACGTTTACATAATGATACAGTTTTAGTAAAGCTATAGACTAAATGGAATATACAAATGTTTTGCCTTTCCAATTGAATAAGATTATGAATATACACTGTATATTCATTCATTCACACAACACCATACCCACACCGTGCACTGGCACCGTGCACTGGCAGTGAGAAAGTTGGCAACCCTAAACAGGACTGTTACAACCCTGTTATTTTACACAGACCATACTGCTGTCTGGCATACTGTAACCAGGCATTTCAGCTATACCACAAAGAAAGGCATCTGCAAGGGAAGGCAAATCCACATTTCTGAGGACAGCGATAAGGACCAGGAAAACAGGTTTCTGACGGTAAACATGTACCAGAACGGTACTGTCATGGTCCAGGGCAGTGAGGCTGCACTCAGCCCTTTGGTGCAGGACTTCCCCACCCTAACGAAGATAGCAGAAACCAAAAAAGACAAGGACAGCACCCCGACCTCTCCCCTCACCTCAGGCACCCCAACAGCAGGACTATCCTCACCCCTCACCTCAGGCACCCCAACAGCAGGACTATCCTCACCCCTCACCTCAGGCACCCCAACAGCAGGACTATCCTCACCCCTCACCTCAGGCACCCCAACAGCAGGACTATCCTCACCCCTCACCTCAGGCACCCCAACAGCAGGACTATCCTCACCCCTCACCTCAGGCACCCCAACAGCAGGACTATCCTCACCCCTCACCTCAGGCACCCCAACAGCAGGACTATCCTCCCCCCTCACCTCAGGCACCCCAACAGCAGGACTATCCTCCCCCCTCACCTCAGGCACCCCAACAGCAGGACTATCCTCCCCCCTCACCTCAGGCACCCCAACAGCAGGACTATCCTCACCCCTCACCTCAGGCACCCCAACAGCAGGACTATCCTCCCCCCACACCTCAGGCACCCCAACAGCAGGACTATCCTCCCCCCTCACCTCAGGCACCCCAACAGCAGGACTATCCTCCCCCCTCACCTCAGGCACCCCAACAGCAGGACTATCCTCCCCCCTGCCTGCCTACAACCACCAGAGCCAAGACCACACTACCATCAGCCTGCTGAGAGACAGGCTGGCTCTGTTAGAGGTATGGGTTACTGAGCTGAAGGAGCAGCCCTCCAGCTACACCACCTCCAGACTGCTGAGAGACAGGCTGGCTCTGTTAGAGGTATGGGTTACTGAGCTGAAGGAGCAGCCCTCCAGCTACACCACCTCCAGACTGCTGAGAGACAGGCTGGCTCTGTTAGAGGTATGGGTTACTGAGCTGAAGGAGCAGCCCCCCAGCTACACCACCTCCAGACTGCTGAGAGACAGGCTGGCTCTGTTAGAGGTATGGGTTACTGAGCTGAAGGAGCAGCCCTCCAGCTACACCACCTCCAGACTGCTGAGAGACAGGCTGGCTCTGTTAGAGGTATGGGTTACTGAGCTGAAGGAGCAGCCTCCCCAGCTACACCACCTCCAGACTGCTGAGAGACAGGCTGGCTGTGTTAGAGGTATGGGTTACTGAGCTGAAGGAGCAGCCCCCCAGATACACCCCCTCCAGCCCAGACACAGAGCTTCTACAGGACCAGATCAACCAGTGCAGGACCCAGCTGAAGAACTCTGTCCAGGAGCTGAGAGAGCCTTACCACAGCTCTTGAGGAGGTAAAGGACACCATGAGGAGAGAGCCTTACCACAGCTCTGGAGGAGGTAAAGGTCACCATGAGGAGAGAGCCTTACCACAGCTCTGGAGGAGGTAAAGGCCACCATGAGGAGAGAGCCTTACCACAGCTCTGGAGGAGGTAAAGGCCACCATGAGGAGAGAGCCTTACTACAGCTCTGGAGGAGGTAAAGGTCACCATGAGGAGAGAGCCTTACCACAGCTCTTGAGGAGGTAAAGGCCACCATGAGGAGAGAGCCTTACCACAGCTCTGGAGGAGGTAAAGGCCACCATGAGGAGAGAGCCTTACCACAGCTCTGGAGGAGGTAAAGGCCACCATGAGGAGAGAGCCTTACCACAGCTCTGGAGGAGGTAAAGGCCACCATGAGGAGAGAGCCTTACCACAGCTCTGGAGGAGGTAAAGGCCACCATGAGGAGAGAGCCTTACCACAGCTCTGGAGGAGGTAAAGGCCACCATGAGGAGAGAGCCTTACCACAGCTCTGGAGGAGGTAAAGGCCACCATGAGGAGAGAGCCTTACTACAGCTCTGGAGGAGGTAAAGGTCACCATGAGGAGAGAGCCTTACCACAGCTCTTGAGGAGGTAAAGGCCACCATGAGGAGAGAGCCTTACCACAGCTCTGGAGGAGGTAAAGGCCACCATGAGGAGAGAGCCTTACCACAGCTCTGGAGGAGGTAAAGGCCACCATGAGGAGAGAGCCTTACCACAGCTCTGGAGGAGGTAAAGGCCACCATGAGGAGAGAGCCTTACCACAGCTCTGGAGGAGGTAAAGGCCACCATGAGGAGAGAGCCTTACCACAGCTCTGGAGGAGGTAAAGGCCACCATGAGGAAAGAGCCTTACCACAGCTCTGGAGGAGGTAAAGGTCACCATGAGGAAAGAGCCTTACCACAGCTCTGGAGGAGGTAAAGGCCACCATGAGGAGAGAGCTGGTGCAGGTAAAGGAGGAGATGGTAAAGGAGTTGTCTGTCATCTAGAGGGTGCTACAGCACAGAGAACAGACTGTAGAGACTCCTAGAGAGAAGCTGCAGCCCCTCACCACCCCTAACAACCCCACTGACCCACCTTTACCCACAATCCCCCCCCCCATACCGACAACACTTTACCCACACCCCCAGTCAACAAGGAGGCTCACATGGGGACACCTACTACAGAGAGAAGCTCTCTGCCCCCCCCCCCCCCGACACACCCCCACACGCCCCTCCAGACCGTAAAGCCACTACTCTGGTAAAACCCACTGAGGTGGCCATTCTCACTGACTCAACTGGGAAATTCATCCAAGAGTGATATTAAACAGCTCCTCCAACACATCTGCACTAAACTGCCCTAAACAAACACTGACACATGCACGCACACACACACACACTGTACTAAAAGTTTACGTGTTCAATGAATAGGAATATAATGAATTTTTTTTTGCTGTTCTCCTGTTTATCTCTGAACAACTAGTAGCTACTGTTATTCTTTCTTTCTGCAACATGAAATCCCTATCAGTTAGCATGTGGAACATTCAGGGTCTAAACTCATCAACCTATCAGTTAGCATGTGGAACATTCAGGGTCTAAACTCATCAACCTATCAGTTAGCATGTGGAACATTCAGGGTCTAAACTCATCAACCTATCAGTTAGCATGTGGAACATTCAGGGCCTAAACTCATCAACCTATCAGTTAGCATGTGGAACATTCAGGGTCTAAACTCATCAACCTATCAGTTAGCATGTGGAACATTCAGGGCCTAAACTCATCAACCTATCAGTTAGCATGTGGAACATTCAGGGCCTAAACTCAACCTTTGGACTGAAGAGTTTAGCACATCTTAAAGACGTTCAAATTAGGTTGTTTCTCAAAAGAACAAACATGGAAACTACACATTCACAGCCCAGTAAGATGTACAACATCAGAAATTCATACAGATGGGCCCAAAACAGCACAGACGAATACCAGACACCAACCAGTAACCAAAATATCCAAACACTTGTAGATAATTTTCTGGATACCACATTCACTCACAATAAAGAAGGCATTAATCTAGCAGTAAAAAACATCAACAATATATTCCGGCAAACGGCAAAAGAAGCACAACTGAAATTGATGAAAAACAAAACAAAAATGACCACAGATGACAACTGGTTTGATGCAGATTGTAAAATTATAAGGAAAAAACATAGAACACTATCCAACCAAAAGCACAGAGACCCAAATAATGGTGAATTATGCCTTCATTACTGTGAGACTTTAAAACGCTATAAACGTACACTCAGAACCAAAAAAGCACAGTACAACAGCAAGCAGCTGACACTAATTGAGGAGTATAAACACAAACAACTTCTGGCAAAATTGGAAAAAAACTTTTAAAAAAAATCGAAACAATATGAATTAGCGATACAAAATGGTGACATATGGACAACCCATTTTAAAACACTCTACAACACCGTTCAAATTGACACAAACGCAGAACAATGCCAAATTCATGAGAAGTTGAATGGATTTGAAAAAGCTATAAAGGACAATCAAAATCCATTGGACTCCCCAGTTACAGACCAGGAGCTCTATAAGAAACTTCATGTCACAGATATTGCCGTGTTGAAGGGAGGACCAATACGCAGCAGGAATGTGGATGCTCATCTTTTAATTAGATATAAAGCAGCATACACAAAAAACAAGAAAGAACAACAAAGGACAGTATCGCAGGCTATTCCTAGCAGTGCAAAAAACAACTACACACAAAACACAAAGACAAACACACCCTACTATATAGGACTCCCAATCAAAGGCAACTCAACACACCTGCCTTCAATTGGGAGTCCAACCCCAATTAACTATACATAGAAAAACAACCCTAGAACCTATACCAACCACTAACACACCCCACTACACCACACACAAAACCCCATAATACAAAACAAATATACCTCTGCCACGTCCTGACCAAATATAATACAACTAATACCTAAATATTGGTCAGGACGTGACACTTCAGGCCCTCAAATTTAAAAAAGCATGTGGACCTGATGGCATCCTAAATGAGATGCTCAAACTCACTAGTGCAAACTGTCAATTGGCTATATTAAAACTGTTTAATTTGATCCTGAGTGTAGGTTATTTCCCTGAAATCTGGAATCAAGGACTTATAACCCCAATCTTTAAGAACGGAGAAAAATTTGACCCTAACAATTACAGAGGCATTTGTGTGAACAAATGTTGTAAACTTCCTTAATAAGCACAATGTCTTGAATAAAAGCCAAATTGGATTTATACCAAAACATCACACGACTGATCATATTTACACCCTAGCTGATAGATAAACATGTCCACCAAAATATACGCTAGCTTTATCGACTTCCAAAAAGCATTTGATTCTATTTGGCATACAGGACTGTTCTACAAAGTTATTGAAAGTGGTGTAGGGGGTAAAACATATGACAGAATTAAATCAATGTATACTGGCAATACGTGTAGCACCAAAAATAACAGAATTCTTTAACCAGGGGCGGGGCCTTCGCCAGGGTTGCAATCTATGCCTTGCACTCTTCAATATTTACATCAACAAATTGGCCACTATTCTAGAAAAATCCTCAGCACCTGGTGTTAATCTCCACAATTCAGAGGTTAAATGCCTACGCTTCACAGATGACCTATGCCTGCTGTCACCCACAGCACCTGGCCTACAGCAGAGCCTGGACCTGCTAGAGCAGTACTGCCAGACCTGGGGCCTGGCAGTAAACCCCCACAGCACATGGCCTACAGCAGAGCCTGGACCTGCTAGAGCAGTACTGCCAGACCTGGGCCCTGGCAGTAAACCCCCAAAAGACTAAAATAATGATTTTCCTGAGAAGATCCAGATCTCAGGGAATTAGACCAAAGTTCTCAATTGGTACAAAATATATAGTGTACTGTACACACTACAATTACTTAGGTTTAAAAATAAGCTCAACTGGACACCTTAATGAGGCAGTGAATGAACTGAGAGAGAAAGCGCGCAGGGCATTCTACGCCTATTAAAATTTGGCTAAAACTAATTGAATGTGTCATTGAACCAATTGCACTTTATGACAGCGAGGTGTGGGGTCCACTTGCAAAACAAGACTTCACCAAATGGGACAAACTGTCAGGGGTGCGTAATTGGTGGCATGGAAGTCAAACGCAGGAGAGCAGAACTTGGTAAATACCCAGATCCATTTAATGTACATAACTACCGGCATACAAAAATAACAAAACACATGGGCAACAAAACCCGTATCGCACCAGTCACATAAAGCACAGGTACTTACAATAAACAATTCCCCACAAGGACATGGGAGGAAACAGAGGGAACATATACAACATGTAATTAGGGAATTGAAACCAGGTGAGTGTGACAACCAGACAAAACAAATGGAACATGAAAAATGGATCGGCGATGGCTAGAAGACCGGTGACGTCGACCGCCGAACACCACCGGAACAAGGAGAGGAACCGACTTCAGCAGAAGTCGTGACATAAACACCCCATTGACAACCCTGCATGCAGAGTTCTGTAAGATTCTTCTACATGTCCAGAGGAAAACTACAAACAATGCATGCAGGGCAGAATTAGGCCAATATCCACTAATAATAAAAACTAAAAAAAGAGCAATTCAGTTTTGAAAACATCTAAAATACAGTGATCCTCTCTCACATCATTACCAAGCCCTGCAATGCCAAGAGCTGAGCAAGGAAAAGAGTCCCCTCATCCAGCTGGTCCTGGGGCTGAGTTCACAAACCTGTTCTACTAACACACTGAAGCCTCAGGACCCTCATCCAGCTGGTCCTGGGGCTGAGTTCACAAACCTGTTCTACTAACACACTGAAGCCTCAGGACCCTCATCCAGCTGGTCCTGGGGCTGAGTTCACAAACCTGTTCTACTAACACACTGAAGCCTCAGGACCCTCATCCAGCTGGTCCTGGGGCTGAGTTCACAAACCTGTTCTACTAACACACTGAAGCCTCAGGACCCTCATCCAGCTGGTCCTGGGGCTGAGTTCACAAACCTGTTCTACTAACACACTGAAGCCTCAGGACCCTCATCCAGCTGGTCCTGGGGCTGAATTCACAAACCTGTTCTACTAACACACTGAAGCCTCAGGACCCTCATCCAGCTGGTCCTGGGGCTGAATTCACAAACCTGTTCTACTAACACACTGAAGCCTCAGGACCCTCATCCAGCTGGTCCTGGGGCTGAATTCACAAACCTGTTCTACTAACACACTGAAGCCTCAGGACCAGAACATCCAATCAGTCAGAATAAAACAAATTACAACACAGTCAAATCAAAACTACAGTACATTGCTTATTACACAAGCACAAAGCAAAATGCAGTGCTATCTGGCCCTAAATCGACAGTACACCGTGGTTAACTATTTGACCATGGTTACTGATCAAAACCTTAGAAAAACCTTGACAAAGTACAGGCTCAGTGAGCACAGCCTTGCCATTGAGAAGGGTAGACACAGGAAAACCTGGCTCCCTGTAGAGGAAAGGCTGTGCAGCCACTGCACAACAGCAGGACCTGAGACAGAGCTGCATTTCCTGACAAAATGTCAAAAATATAAAACAATTAGAGAGTGTCATTTCCCCAAATTTGAAACCCTTATTCAAGGTTTCAAAGACCTCTCTGATGAGAGTAGGCTACCCGTCCTGTTGGGGGAGGACGCAGAGAGCTGTGGGTTGGCAGCGCACTACATTGCTGCCTGCCATGAGAGGGACAGTGTCTGACAGACCAACCAACCTGCACATGTCCTCTATGCTTATTGTTCAATTAATGGTTATTTTGACCCTTGGTTATTACTGTTACTGTTGTCCCGTTGACAATTTTGATTCTTATTATTTTAGTATTGTAAATATCAAAAGTAAGCTTTGGCAATATGTACATTGTTACATCATGCCAATAAAGCAAATTGAATTGAATTGAGAGAGAGGGGAGAGAGAGAGGGAGAGAGAGAGGAGAGAGAGAGAGGAGAGAGAGAGGGGAGAGAGAGGGGGAGAGAGACAAAGAGAGAGAGAGGGGGGAGAGAGACAAAGAGAGAGAGAGAGAGAGAGAGAGAGAGAGAGAGAGAGAGGGGAGATAGAGAGAGACAGAGACAGACAGACAGAGACAAACAGAGAGAGAGAGAGAGAGAGAGAGAGGGTGTCATGTGCCCGCTCCTCTACTCTTCTGTACTTCAGATTGGCTGGATAGTCTGTCATTGTCTGTCTCCTCACCATGCCTCCTCCTTATGGGAAAAGCTTTCCCTCCTCCTCTTCTTCCTCCTCCTCTAACCTAGCTCTCAGTCTTCCCATGCCTCTTCCTAACGGACCAGCTCCCTCCTACCTCCTCCTGCTGCTCTTCCTCCTCCTCATCTTCCTCTTCTGCCTTCTCTTACCCAACTCTGTCTCCTTATGTCTCATCCCTACGGACTTCTTCCTCCTCCTCATCCTACCTCCACCCTCCTCCATCTCCCCATTCACCCCCACTTAATTCCCAAATATGATGCTCTTTACCCGAGGGGCATGATTCAGACACAGTAGAATAATAACACACAGGCTGAATAAGAGATTAGACTGTCAGATGTTCCATTGTGTTAAACAGACATACATTACGGTATAAAATAAATCCAGTTTGGCATGTTTTGTAGAAGACCCCTCACCTTAAAAAGATTGCCATGTTCACCACAAGGCAGTGTAAGGCTGCAGTGGAAACTATTGCTTTCCAGCAAGCAATTTTCAATCTGGAATCAAATTAAGCCTTTGTATTGCATTTCACAGGAGAATAGTTTACAAAAAGAGGAGGCAGTAATGTGAACGCTGTAATCCCCAAACTCTGTCCGCTAAAAGAATGGAACAATCTCAAAAGGGCACAAAAGCAATTCTGGAAGTTTTCTGTTTCATGTTCTAAGAACTAAAGAGATTCTTCACAGTAACCTTCTCAGTGTGACTAGTCTTCTTACTTTGACATGAAACAGGAAAGTGGAATTTAAACAGGAAAATAAAAATCCTTTCTTTAATCCACGAAAAGAGTTAGAGCAGTGGGCTCCCTCTTCTTCTCTCTCTCCTTCCCTTTCACTCCCTCTTCTCTCTCCCTTTCACTCCCTCTTCTCTCTCCCTGTCTCTCCCTCTTCTTCTCTCTCTCCTTCCCTTTCACTCCCTCTTCTCTCTCCCTGTCTCTCCCTCTTCTTCTCTCTCCTTCCCTTTCACTCCCTCTTCTCTCTCCTGTCTCTCCCTCTTCTTCTCTCTCTCCTTCCCTTTCACTCCCTCTTCTCTCTCCCTTTCACTCCCTCTTCTCTCTCCCTGTCTCTCCCTCTTCTTCTCTCTCTCCTTCCTTTTCACTCCCTCTTCTCTCTCCCTTTCACTCCCTCTTCTCTCTCCCTTTCACTCCCTCTTCTCTCTCCTGTCTCTCCCTCTCTCCTCTCTCCCTCTCCCCTCCTCTCTCTCTCTCTCTCTCCCCCCACTCTCTCTCGCTCCCTCTCTCTCTTCCTCTCTCTCTCTCTCTCTCTCTCTCTCTCTCTCTCTCTCTCTCTCTCAAGCCTAAAGCAGATCTATGTGCAATTTCACATCTCTGATTGATTTCACATCTCTGATTGATTTCACATCGTTTTTGAAACACTTGTACAACTCTGAACCAGCTTTAGCAGTGCACAAACTGTGCCTGCACCATACTGGTAACCTCAGCCAGTGTTGCAGAGTGAAAACAGTGAGAAGGTGGGGAGGCAGAGATAGACCGAGTTTTCTCTCCAGAGATAGAGGAAGGGAGGGAGGGAGGGAAACACACACATACAGTTGAAATGGGAAGTTTACATACACCTTTGCCAAATATATTTAAACTCAGTTTTTCACAATTCCTGACATTTAATCCTAGTAAATATTCCCTGTCTTAGGTCAGTTAGGATCACCACTTTATTTTAAGAATGTGATATGTTAGAATAATAGTAGAGAGAATGATTTATTTCAGCTTTTATTTCTTTCATCACATTCCCAGTGGGTCAGAAGTTTACATACACTCAATTAGTATTTGGTAGCATTGCTTTTAAATTGTTTAACTTGGGTCAAACGTTTCGGGTAGCCTTCCACAAGCTTCCCACAGTAAGTTGGGTGAATTTTGGCCCATTCCTCCTGACACAGCTGGTGTAACTGAGTCAGGTTTGTAGGCCTCCTTGCTCGCACACGCTTTTTCAGTTCTGCCCACATATTCTCTATAGGATTGAGGTCAGGTCAATGGTCATTAACTTCTTTGGGATTGGGGGCAGTATAGGGGGCAGTATTTTGACGTCCGGATGAAAAGCGTGCCCAAAGTAAACTGCCTGCTACTCAGGCCCAGAAGCTAGGATATGCATATAATTGGTAGATTTGGATAGAATCACTCTAAAGTTACTAGAACTGTTAAAATAATGTCTGTGAGTATAAGAGAACTGAAATGGCAGGCAAAACCCCTGAAAAAATTCAGCATACAACTGATTTCAATACCCGGCACTTTTATAATAGGGCGAAATCGTCCCCGATTGCAGTTACTAGAGCTTCCACTAGATGTCAACAGTCTTTAGAAAGAGTTTCAGGCTGGTTTTTGGAAAAATGAGGGAGAAGTTGTAGTGTTTCTAAGTGGCTTTCATTTTGGCTGTAGTGTTTCGAAGCGCGTGAATGAGAGAGTGCGTTCTTTTTGTTTATCTCCGGTAAAGACAATAACGATTCTTCGTCTTAAATGTTATTCTATGTAAACTTCCGACTTCAACTGTATACGCACACACACACACACACACACACACACACACACACACACACACACACACACACACACACACACACACACACACACACACACACACATTCATCACGCTTGGCCTTCACAGCCGGGCGAACAGGTAGGCGAACAGGCAGATGTTTCTGCGTTAGTTAGGATCAAGAGTCTGGTCTCCACTCCACTTCTCTGACTAAAGTTCCCATTACTACTAGACAGGGCTGAACCTCTAAACAGGCTTTCACACTTCAGACCACCACACACTCTACCAGCCAGTTCAGTTCAAAGAGTCTCTCAGAATTAGGCCACAGCATTAGCATAACTTACTTTTTGGGGAGGAGGCAAGGGAGGAGAAGGGCCGGGAGACATTTTGAGAAAGTAGAAAACTGTAAACAAGGTTGGTGTAGAGAAGAAGAGAGGGAGGAGATAGAGAAAAGGAGAGGGAGGAGATAGAGAAGAAGAGAGGGAGGAGATAGAGAAAAGGAGAGGGGAAGAGAGTACAACAGTAATCCTTAGAGCCGGAAGGAGGAGCAGAATGGAGGATGATAGTCTAGTGGTTAGAGTGTGGGAGGGCAGGTAGTCTAGTGGTTAGAGTGTAGGGGGCGGTAGGTAGCCTAGTGGTTAGAGTGTAGGGGGGGCAGGTAGTCTTGTGGTTAGAGTGTGGGAGGGCAGGTAGTCTAGTGGTTAGAGTGTATGGGGCGGTAGGTAGCCTAGTGGTTAGAGTTTAGGGGGGGCAGGTAGTCTAGTGGTTAGAGTGTAGGGGTGGTAGGTAGTCTAGTGGTTAGAGTGTAGGGGGGGCAGGTAGCCTAGTGGTTAGAGTGTAGGGGGGGCAGGTAGTCTAGTGGTTAGAGTGTAGGGGGGGTAGGTAGCCTAGTGGTTAGAGTGTAGGGGGGGTAGGTAGCCTAGTGGTTAGAGTGTAGGGGGGGTAGGTAGCCTAGTGGTTAGAGTGTAGAGGGGGTAGGTAGTCTAGTGGTTAGAGTGTAGGGGGGGTAGGTGGCCTAGTGGTTAGAGTGTAGGGGGGGGGGGGAGGGGCAGGTAGCCTAGTGGTTAGAGTGTAGGGGGGGCAAGTAGCCTAGTGGTTAGAGTGTAGGGGGGGGGGGGGCAGGTAGTCTAGTGGTTAGACTGTAGGGGGGGGGGGCAGGTAGCCTAGTGGTTAGAGTGTTGGGGGGGTAGGTAGCCCAGTGGTTAGAGTGTAGGGGGGGTAGGTAGCCTAGTGGTTAGAGTGTAGGGGGGGGTAGGTAGTCTAGTGGTTAGAGTGTAGGGGGGGTAGTCTAGTGGTTAGAGTGTAGGGGGGGCAGGTAGCCTAGCGGGTAGAGTGTAGGGGGGTAGGTAGTCTAGTGGTTAGAGTGTACGGGGGGGTAGGTAGCCTAGTGGTTAGAGTGTAGGGGTGGTAGGTAGTCTAGTGGTTAGAGTGTGAGGGGGGGTAGGTAGTCTAGTGGTTAGAGTGTAGGGGGGGTAGGTAGCCTAGTGGTTAGAGTGTAGAGGGGGTAGGTAGTCTAGTGGTTAGAGTGTAGGGGGGGCAGGTAGTCTAGTGGTTAGAGTGTAGGGGGGTAGGTAGTCTAGTGGTCATAGTGTAGGGGGGTAGGTAGTCTAGTGGTTAGAGTGTAGGGGGGGCAGGTAGTCTAGTGGTTAGAGTGTAGGGGGGGCAGGTAGTCTAGTGGTTAGAGTGTAGGTGGGGTAGGTAGCCTAGTGGTTAGAGTGTAGGGGGGGTAGGTAGTCTAGTGGTTAGAGTGTAGGGGGGGTAGTCTAGTGGTTCGAGTGCGGGGGGGGCAGGTAGTCTAGTGGTTAGAGTGTAGGGGGGTAGGTAGTCTAGTGGTTAGAGTGTAGGGGGGGGGGCAGGTAGCCTAGTGGTTAGAGTGTAGCGGGGGTAGGTAGTCTAGTGGTTAGAGTGTAGGGGGGGCAGGTAGTCTAGTGGTTAGAGTGTAGGGGGGTAGGTAGTCTAGTGGTCATAGTGTAGGGGGGTAGGTAGTCTAGTGGTTAGAGTGTAGGGGGGGGGGGCAGGTAGCCTAGTGGTTAGAGTGTAGGGGGGTAGGTAGTCTAGTGGTTAGAGTGTAGGGGGGGGGGGGGGCAGGTAGCCTAGTGGTTAGAGTGTAGAGGGGGTAGGTAGTCTAGTGGTTAGAGTGTAGGGGGGGCAGGTAGTCTAGTGGTTAGAGTGTAGGGGGGTAGGTAGTCTAGTGGTCATAGTGTAGGGGGGTAGGTAGTCTAGTGGTTAGAGTGTAGGGGGGGCAGGTAGTCTAGTGGTTAGAGTGTAGGGGGGGCAGGTAGTCTAGTGGTTAGAGTGTAGGGGGGGTAGGTAGCCTAGTGGTTAGAGTGTAGGGGGGGTAGGTAGTCTAGTGGTTAGAGTGTAGGGGGGGTAGTCTAGTGGTTAGAGTGTAGGGGGGGCAGGTAGCCTAGCGGGTAGAGTGTAGGGGGGGTAGGTAGTCTAGTGGTTAGAGTGTAGGGGGTAGGTAGCCTAGTGGTTAGAGTGTAGGGGGGGGCAGGTAGTCTAGTGGTTAGAGTGTAGGGGTGGTAGGTAGTCTAGTGGTTAGAGTGTAGGGGTGGTAGGTAGCCTAGTGGTTAGAGTGTAGGGGGGGTAGGTAGTCTAGTGGTTAGAGTGTACGGGGGGGGTAGGTAGCCTAGTGGTTAGAGTGTAGGGGGGGTAGGTAGTCTAGTGGTTAGAGTGTAGGGGTGGTAGGTAGTCTAGTGGTTAGAGTGTAGGGGGTAGGTAGCCTAGTGGTTAGAGTGTAGGGGGTTAGGTAGTCTAGTGGTTAGAGTGTAGGAGGGGCAGGTGGTCTAGTGGTTAGAGTGTAGGGGGTGTAGGTAGCCTAGTGGTTAGAGTGTGGGGGGGGGGGGGCAGGTAGTCTAGTGGTTAGAGTGTAGGGGGGGTAGGTAGCCTAGTGGTTAGAGTGTAGGGGGGGGGGGGGGTAGGTAGTGTAGTGGTTAGAGTGTAGGGGGGGTAGGTAGCCTAGTGGTTAGAGTGTAGGGGGGGGGGGTAGGTAGTGTAGTGGTTAGAGTGTAGGGGGGTAGGTAGTCTAGTGGTTAGAGTGTGGGGTGGGGGCAGGTAGCCTAGTGGTTAGAGTGTGGGGTGGGGGCCAAGTTGTCTAGTGGTTAGAGTGTGGGGGGGGCAGGTAGCCTAGCGGGTAGAGTGTAGGGGGGGTAGGTAGTCTAGTGGTTAGAGTGTACGGGGGGGTAGGTAGCCTAGTGGTTAGAGTGTAGGGGTGGTAGGTAGTCTAGTGGTTAGAGTGTAGGGGGGGTAGGTAGTCTAGTGGTTAGAGTGTAGGGGGGGTAGGTAGCCTAGTGGTTAGAGTGTAGAGGGGGTAGGTAGTCTAGTGGTTAGAGTGTAGGGGGGGCAGGTAGTCTAGTGGTTAGAGTGTAGGGGGGTAGGTAGTCTAGTGGTCATAGTGTAGGGGGGTAGGTAGTCTAGTGGTTAGAGTGTAGGGGGGGCAGGTAGTCTAGTGGTTAGAGTGTAGGGGGGGCAGGTAGTCTAGTGGTTAGAGTGTAGGGGGGGTAGGTAGCCTAGTGGTTAGAGTGTAGGGGGGGTAGGTAGTCTAGTGGTTAGAGTGTAGGGGGGGTAGTCTAGTGGTTCGAGTGCGGGGGGGGCAGGTAGTCTAGTGGTTAGAGTGTAGGGGGGTAGGTAGTCTAGTGGTTAGAGTGTAGGGGGGGGGCAGGTAGCCTAGTGGTTAGAGTGTAGAGGGGGTAGGTAGTCTAGTGGTTAGAGTGTAGGGGGGGCAGGTAGTCTAGTGGTTAGAGTGTAGGGGGGTAGGTAGTCTAGTGGTTAGAGTGTAGGGGGGGGGGCAGGTAGCCTAGTGGTTAGAGTGTAGAGGGGGTAGGTAGTCTAGTGGTTAGAGTGTAGGGGAGGTAGGTAGTCTAGTGGTCATAGTGTAGGGGGGTAGGTAGTCTAGTGGTTAGAGTGTAGGGGGGGGGGGCAGGTAGCCTAGTGGTTAGAGTGTAGGGGGGTAGGTAGTCTAGTGGTTAGAGTGTAGGGGGGGCAGGTAGTCTAGTGGTTAGAGTGTAGGGGGGGCAGGTAGTCTAGTGGTTAGAGTGTAGGGGGGGTAGGTAGCCTAGTGGTTAGAGTGTAGGGGGGGTAGGTAGTCTAGTGGTTAGAGTGTAGGGGGGGTAGTCTAGTGGTTAGAGTGTAGGGGGGGCAGGTAGCCTAGCGGGTAGAGTGTAGGGGGGGTAGGTAGTCTAGTGGTTAGAGTGTAGGGGGTAGGTAGCCTAGTGGTTAGAGTGTAGGGGGGGGCAGGTAGTCTAGTGGTTAGAGTGTAGGGGTGGTAGGTAGTCTAGTGGTTAGAGTGTAGGGGTGGTAGGTAGCCTAGTGGTTAGAGTGTAGGGGGGGTAGGTAGTCTAGTGGTTAGAGTGTACGGGGGGGGTAGGTAGCCTAGTGGTTAGAGTGTAGGGGGTAGGTAGCCTAGTGGTTAGAGTGTAGGGGGTTAGGTAGTCTAGTGGTTAGAGTGTAGGAGGGGCAGGTGGTCTAGTGGTTAGAGTGTAGGGGGTGTAGGTAGCCTAGTGGTTAGAGTGTGGGGGGGGGGGGCAGGTAGTCTAGTGGTTAGAGTGTAGGGGGGGTAGGTAGCCTAGTGGTTAGAGTGTAGGGGGGGGGGGTAGGTAGTGTAGTGGTTAGAGTGTAGGGGGGTAGGTAGTCTAGTGGTTAGAGTGTGGGGTGGGGGCAGGTAGCCTAGTGGTTAGAGTGTGGGGTGGGGGCCAAGTTGTCTAGTGGTTAGAGTGTGGGGGGGGCAGGTAGCCTAGCGGGTAGAGTGTAGGGGGGTAGGTAGTCTAGTGGTTAGAGTGTACGGGGGGGTAGGTAGCCTAGTGGTTAGAGTGTAGGGGTGGTAGGTAGTCTAGTGGTTAGAGTGTAGGGGGGGTAGGTAGTCTAGTGGTTAGAGTGTAGGGGGGGTAGGTAGCCTAGTGGTTAGAGTGTAGAGGGGGTAGGTAGTCTAGTGGTTAGAGTGTAGGGGGGGCAGGTAGTCTAGTGGTTAGAGTGTAGGGGGGTAGGTAGTCTAGTGGTCATAGTGTAGGGGGGTAGGTAGTCTAGTGGTTAGAGTGTAGGGGGGGCAGGTAGTCTAGTGGTTAGAGTGTAGGGGGGGCAGGTAGTCTAGTGGTTAGAGTGTAGGGGGGGTAGGTAGCCTAGTGGTTAGAGTGTAGGGGGGGTAGGTAGTCTAGTGGTTAGAGTGTAGGGGGGGTTGTCTAGTGGTTCGAGTGCGGGGGGGGCAGGTAGTCTAGTGGTTCGAGTGTAGGAGGGGCAGGTGGTCTAGTGGTTAGAGTGTAGGGGGTGTAGGTAGCCTAGTGGTTAGAGTGTGGGGGGGGGGGGGGGCAGGTAGTCTAGTGGTTAGAGTGTAGGGGGGGTAGGTAGCCTAGTGGTTAGAGTGTAGGGGGGGGGGGTAGGTAGTGTAGTGGTTAGAGTGTAGGGGGGGTAGGTAGCCTAGTGGTTAGAGTGTAGGGGGGGGGTAGGTAGTGTAGTGGTTAGAGTGTAGGGGGGTAGGTAGTCTAGTGGTTAGAGTGTGGGGTGGGGGCAGGTAGCCTAGTGGTTAGAGTGTGGGGTGGGGGCCAAGTTGTCTAGTGGTTAGAGTGTGGGGGGGGCCAGGTAGTCTAGTGGTTAGAGTGGGGGGCAGGTAGCCTAGTGGTTAGAGTGTAGGGGCGGCAGGGAGCCTAGTGGTTAGAGTGTAGGGGCGGCAGGGAGCCTAGTGGTTAGTGTGTAGGGGCGGCAGGTAGCCTAGTGGTTAGAGCATTGGGCCAGTAACCGAAAGGTTGCTAGATTGAATCCCTGAGCTGACAAGGTAAAAATCTGTCGTTCTGCCCCTGAACAAGGCAGTTAACCCATTGTTCCTAGGCCACCATTGTAAATAAGAATTTGTTCTTAACTTACTTGCCTAGTTAAATAAAGGTAAAAATATATATATTTAAAGCACAGAGAGAGAATGAGATCTCATCCTGGAATATCCAAAGCCTGAGGTCATCAGCCTTTGGCCTAAAGAGCAGGAACCTGGACTTCACCAAAGAAATCGGAAATACAGACATTATCATCCTACAAGAAACATGGTATAGAGGAGACGGACCCACTGGTTGCCCTCTAGGTTACAGAGAGCTGGTAGTCCCATCCACCACACTACCAGGTATGAAACAGGGAAGGGACTCAGGGGATATGCTAATTTGGTATAGAGCAGAACTAACTCACTCTATTAAATTAATCAAAGCAGGAACATTTTTCATTTGGCTGGAAATGGAAAAGGAAATGATCTTAACAGAGAAAAATGTCCTCCTGTGTGCTACCTATATCCCCCACTAGAATCCCCATACTTTAATGAAGACAGCTTCTCCATCCTGGAGGGGGAAATCAATCATTTCCAGGCCCAGGGACATGTACTCGTCTGTGGCGATCTAAATGCCAGAACTGGACAAGAACCTGACACCCTCAGCACACAGGGGGACAAACACCTGCCTGGAGGTGACAGTATTCCCTCCCCCATGTGCCCCCCTAGGCACAACTATGACAACATAACCAACAAAAACGGGTCACAACTCCTGCAGCTCTGTTGCATCCTGGGTATGTACATAGTCAATGGTAGGCTTTGAGGGGACTCCTATGGTAGGTACACCTATAACTCATCTCTTGGCAGTAGTACTGTGGACTACTTTCACTGACGTCAACCCAGAGTCTCTCAGAGCGTTCACAGTCAGCCCACTGACACTCCTATCAGATCACAGCAAAATCACAGTCTACTTGAACAGAGCAACACTCAATCATGAGGCATCAAAGCCAAAGGAACTGAGTAATATCAAGAAATGCTATAGATGGAAGGAATGTAGTGTGGAAACGTCCCAAAAAACAATTAGGCAACAACAAATTCAATCCCTTTAAGACAACTTCCTGGACAAAACGTTCCACTGTAATAGTGAAGGTGTAAACTTGGCAGTAGAAAATCTAAACAGTATATTTGACCTCTCAGCTTCCCTATCAAATCTAAAAATGAACAACAATAACAAATGGTTTGATGAAGAATGCAAAAACCTATGAAAGAAATTGAGAAACATATCCAACCAAAAACATAGAGACCCAGAAAACCTGAGTCTACGCCTTCACTATGGTGAATCACTAAAACAATACAGAAATACACTACGGAAAAAGAAGGAACAGCACGTCAGAAATCAGCTCAATGTAATTTAAGAATCCATAGAATCTAACCACTTCTGGGAAAATTAGAAAACACTAAACAAACAACAACACAAAGAATTATCTATCCAAAATGGAGATGTATGGGTAAACCACCTCCAATATTTTTGGCTCTATAACAAAGAACAAACAGCAAAAACATATATATGATCAAATACAAATCTTAGAATCAACTATTAAAGTCTACCAGATCCCACTGGATTCTCCAATTACCTTGAATGAACTACAGGACAAAATACAAACCCTCCAACCCAAAAAGGCCTGTGGTGTTGACAGGATCCTCAATGAAATGATAAAATATTCAGACCACAAACTCCAATTGGCTATACTAAAACGCTTTAACATCCTCTTTAGCTCTGGCATCTTCCCTAATATTTGGAACCAAGGACTGATCACTCCAATCCACAAAAGTGGAGACAAATTTGACCTCAATAACTACCGTGGGATATGCGTCAACAGCAACCTTGGGAAAATCCTCTGCATTATCATTAACAGCAGACTTGTACATTTCGTCAGTGAAAACAATGCGCTGAACAAATGTCAAATGGGCTTTTTACCAAATTACTGTATGACAGACCACGTATTCACCCTGCACACCCTAATTAACAAACAAACAAACCAAAACAAAGGCAAAGTATTCTCATGAATTGTTGATTTCAAAAAAGCCTTTGACTCAATTTGGCATGAGGGTCTGCTATACAAATTGATGGATAGGGGTGTTGGGGGAAAAACATACGACATTATAAAATCCATGAACACAAACAACAAGTGTGCGGTTAAAATAGGCAAAAAACACACACATTTCTTTCCACAGGGCGGTGGGTTGAGAAAGGGATGCACTCTTCAACATATATATCAACGAATTGGCGAGGGCATTAGAACAGTCTGCAGCACCCGGCCTCACCTTACTAAAATCTGAAGTCAAATGTCTACTGTTCGCTGATGATCTGGTGCTTCTGTCCCCAACTAAGGAGGGCCTACAGCAGCACCTATTTGTGGTCCAGTAGCCAGGACCACAAATACAAATTCCATCTAGACACTGTTGCCCTAGAGCAAACAAAAAACTATACATACCTCGGCCTAAACATCAGCGCCACAGGTAACTTCCACAAAGCTGTGAACAAGCTGAACGACAAGGCAAGAAGGGCCTGCTATGCCATCAAAAGGGACATAAAATTCGACATACCAATTAGGATCTGGCTAAAAATACTTGAATCAGTTTTAGAACCCGTTGCCCTTTATGGTTGTGAGGTCTGGGGTCCGCTCACCAACCAAGAATTCACAAAATGGGACAAACACCAAATTGAGACTGCATGCAGAATTCTGCAAAAATATCCTCTGTGTACAACGTAAAGCACAAAATAATGTATGCAGAGCAGTAGGCCGATACACTCTAATTATCAAAATCCAGAAAAGAGCCGTTAAATTCTACAACCACCTAAAACGAAATGATTCCCAAACCTTCCATAACAAAGCCATCACCTACAGAAAGATGAACCTGGAGAAGAGTCCCCTAAGCAAGCTGGTCCTGGGGCTCTGTTCACAAACACAAACACACCCCACAGAGCCCAGGAAAGCAACACAATGAGACCCAACCAAATCATGAGAAAACAAACAGATAATTACTTGACACATTGGAAAGAATTAACAAAAAAACAGCAAACTAGAATGCTATTTGGCCCTAAACAGAGAGTACACAGTGGCAGAATACCTGACCATTGTGACTGACCCATACTTAAGGAAAGCTTTGACTATGTACAGACTCCGTGAGCATAGCCTTGCTATTGAGAAAGGCCACCGTAGGCAAACCTGGCTCTCAAGAGAAGACAGGCTATGTGCACACTGCCCACAAAATGATGTGGAAACTGAGATGCACTTCCTAATCTCCTGCCAAATGTATGACCATATTAGAGACACATATTTCCCTCAGATTACACAGATCCACAAAAAAATTAAAAGCAAACCCAATTTTGATAAACTTCCATATCTTTTGGGTGAAATACCACAGTGTGACATCACAGCAGCAAGATTTATGACCTGTTGCCACAAGAAAATGGCAACCAGTGAAGAACAAACACCATTGTAAATACAACCCATATTTATGTTTATTATTTTCCCCTTTTGTACTTGAACTATTTGCATCTAAAATGTCTTTACTATTTTGTGTCACTAGTGTGAACTTTTGTGAATGTTTACTGTTAATTTTTTTATTGTTTATTTCACTTTTCGTCCTCTGTAGCTCAGTTAGTAGAACATGGTCCTCTGTAGCTCAGTTAGTAGAACATGGTCCTCTGTAGCTCAGTTAGTAGAACATTGTCCTTCGTAGTTCAGTTAGTAGAACATGGTTCTCTGTAGCTCAGTTAGTAGAACATGGTTCTCTGTAGTTCAGCTAGTAGAACATGGTCCTCTGTAGCTCAGTTAGTAGAACATGGTTCTCTGTAGTTCAGCTAGTAGAACATGGTCCTCTGTAGTTCGGTTAGTAGAACATGGTCCTCTGTAGCTCAGTTAGTAGAACATGGTCCTCTGTAGCTCAGTTAGTAGAACATGGTTCTCTGTAGTTCAGCTAGTAGAACATGGTCCTCTGTAGCTCAGTTAGTAGAACATGGTTCTCTGTAGTTCAGCTAGTAGAACATGGTCCTCTGTAGCTCAGTTAGTAGAACATGGTTCTCTGTAGTTCAGCTAGTAGAACATGGTTCTTTGTAGCTCAGTTAGTAGAACATGGTCCTCTGTAGCTCAGTTAGTAGAACATGGTTCTCTGTAGTTCAGCTAGTAGAACATGGTTCTTTGTAGTTCGGTTAGTAGAACATGGTCCTCTGTAGTTCAGTTAGTAGAACATGGTCCTCTGTAGTTCAGTTAGTAGAACATGGTCCTCTGTAGTTCAGTTAGTAGAACATGGTCCTCTGTAGCTCAGTTAGTAGAACATGGTTCCCTGTAGTTCAGTTAGTAGAACATGGTGCTCTGTAGTTCAGTTAGTAGAACATGGTCCTCTGTAGCTCAGTTAGTAGAACATGGTTCTCTGTAGCTCAGTTAGTAGAACATGGTCCTCTGTAGTTCAGTTAGTAGAACATGGGCCTCTGTAGTTCAGTTAGTAGAACATGGGCCTCTGTAGTTCAGTTAGTAGAACATGGTCCTGTGTAGTTCAGTTAGTAGAACATGGTTCTCTGTAGTTCAGTTAGTAGAACATGGTCCTGTGTAGTTCAGTTAGTAGAACATGGTCCTCTGTAATTCAGTTAGTAGAACATGGTTCTCTGTAGCTCAGTTAGTAGAACATGGTCCTGTGTAGTTCAGTTAGTAGAACATGGTCCTGTGTAGTTCAGTTAGTAGAACATGGTCCTGTGTAGTTCAGTTAGTAGAACATGGTCCTGTGTAGTTCAGTTAGTAGAACATGGTCCTGTGTAGTTCAGTTAGTAGAACATGGTCCTCTGTAGTTCAGTTAGTAGAACATGGTCCTGTGTAGTTCAGTTAGTAGAACATGGTCCTCTGTAGTTCAGTTAGTAGAACATGGTCCTGTGTAGTTCAGTTAGTAGAACATGGTCCTCTGTAGCTCAGTTAGTAGAACATGGTTCTCTGTAGTTCAGCTAGTAGAACATGGTTCTTTGTAGTTCGGTTAGTAGAACATGGTCCTCTGTAGTTCAGTTAGTAGAACATGGTCCTCTGTAGTTCGGTTAGTAGAACATGGTTCCCTGTAGTTCAGTTAGTAGAACATGGTCCTCTGTAGTTCAGTTAGTAGAACATGGTCCTCTGTAGCTCAGTTAGTAGAACATGGTTCCCTGTAGTTCAGTTAGTAGAACATGGTGCTCTGTAGTTCAGTTAGTAGAACATGGTCCTCTGTAGCTCAGTTAGTAGAACATGGTTCTCTGTAGCTCAGTTAGTAGAACATGGTCCTCTGTAGTTCAGTTAGTAGAACATGGGCCTCTGTAGTTCAGTTAGTAGAACATGGGCCTCTGTAGTTCAGTTAGTAGAACATGGTCCTGTGTAGTTCAGTTAGTAGAACATGGTCCTGTGTAGTTCAGTTAGTAGAACATGGTCCTCTGTAGTTCAGTTAGTAGAACATGGTCCTGTGTAGTTCAGTTAGTAGAACATGGTCCTGTGTAGTTCGGTTAGTAGAACATGGTTCCCTGTAGTTCAGTTAGTAGAACATGGTCCTCTGTAGCTCAGTTAGTAGAACATGGTCCTCTGTAGTTCAGTTAGTAGAACATGGTCCTCTGTAGTTCAGTTAGTAGAACATGGTCCTGTGTAGTTCAGTTAGTAGAACATGGTCCTGTGTAGTTCAGTTAGTAGAACATGGTCCTGTGTAGTTCAGTTAGTAGAACATGGTCCTCCGTAGTTCAGTTAGTAGAACATGGTCCTCTGTAGTTCAGCTAGTAGAACATGGTTCTCTGTAGTTCAGTTAGTAGAACATGGCGCTTGCAACGCCACGATACTGGGTTCGATTCCCAGGAACACCCGTACGTAAGATGCATGCTCACTTGACTGTTAGTCGCTTTGGATAAAAGCATCTGCTAACGGACTTGTATTATTTTAAGAACTCTGTGGTGCATCCATGAGCCAAATAAACATGTTATGATTATCCGAGACTACAAAAGAAATCAAGAAAGGTGAAACTAGCCTCGGGCTCTAAGTCATCCCTTTATTGTGTCTGAACATGTCTTAGGAATGTCATGTCTGTCCAGGCAAAGTGAACCACCTGCTAGAAGATGACGTTATTAATTATGGAAATGCCATCCACTTTACCGCACTCTCAGCTGGCTATTGTGACCATGCATCTGATCAAGTCGGTCTGCAGCACTGAACCTGAGTCAGTGACTCAAATGGTACCCTATTGCATACAGCACATAGCGCAGTAAAGTTTAATCAGAGCCCTATGGGCCCTTGTCAAAAGTAGTGCACTATATAGGGATTAGGAATGCCGTTTTGGACGGAGGCAGAGTCAGAGCTCATATGAAGCAGGCTGAGCTATGGGGGCTATACTGACTCATCCATCCCTATTGACATCCACAGACCAGCTGTCACACACCGTCCCCTGCTGCCTGGCTTCCTGAACCAACACAAACACTGACAGACCAACAGACAGCTCATCCAGAGAGAGCACCAACCACCCTTCAATTTCTCAACACTGAGGGCTGGTACGGAGGGAAAGGGGGGAAGAGTGAAAGATTGAGAGAGAGAGAGAGAGAGAGAGAGAGAGAGAGAGAGGGCGAGAAAGACAGAGCAACAGGGAGACAAAGAGAGAGAAAGCTTAACCAGCAACCACCCTCAAATTCCTCAACAGTGAGTGCTGCTGCCCATATAAAGAACCCTGGGAAAAGAGAGAGAGGGAGAGAACCCTGGGAAAAGAGACAGACAACACTGAGAAAAGAGAGAGAAGGAGAGGACCCTGGGAAGAGAGAGAGAGGGAGAGAACCCTGGGGAAAGAGAGAGAGGGAGAGAACCCTGGGAAAAGAGAGAGAGGGAGAGGACCCTGGGAAAAGAGACAGACAACACTGAGAAAAGAGAGAGAGGGAGAGAACCCTGGGAAGAGAGAGAGAGGGAGAGAACCCTGGGGAAAGAGAGAGAGGGAGAGAACCCTGGGGAAAGAGAGAGAGGGAGAGAACCCTGGGGAAAGAGAGAGAGGGAGAGGACCCTGGGAAAAGAGAGAGAGGGAGAGGACCCTGGGAAAAGAGACAGACAACACTGGGGAAAGAGAGAGAGGGAGAGAACCCTGGGGAAAGAGACAGACAACACTGAGAAAAGAGAGAGAGGGAGAGAACCCTGGGAAGAGAGAGAGAGGGAGAGGACCCTAGGAAAAGAGAAAGAGAGAGAACCCTGGGAAAAGAGAGAGAGCAAGTGAACCCTAGGAAAAGAGAGAGAGACAACAGTGGGAAAAGAGAGAGAGGGAGAGAACCCTGGGAAAAGAGAAAGAGAGAGAGACAACAGTGGGAAAAGAGAGAGAGGGAGAGAACCCTGGGAAAAGAGAAAGAGAGAGAGACAACAGTGGGAAAAGAGAGAGAGGGAGAGAACCCTGGGAAAAGAGAAAGAGAGAGAGACAACAGTGGGAAGAGAGAGAGAGAACTGGGAAAAGCGAGAGAGGGAGAAAAATGCAAAGCAGACACAAACAAGGTCAGGCCATTGTGGGAGCAGGGGATCTCTGAGCAGTGGAGTGGAACAACCTGGACAGATTACAGAACAGAGCGAAAGGAAGGGAGAGCGAGGAGAGACGGTGTTGGTGCAACAAGAGCCTCTTGGCAGTCAATTAAAAAACGCTTTGAAAACAACATCTATCACCCTCTGGTGTTGATGCTTTTATTGCCATTTGAGCGGTTGCAGTATGAAGGGCAGGTCATTAGGGTATGAAGGGCAGGTCATTAGGGTATGAAGGGCAGGTCATTAGGGTATGAAGGGCACGTCATTAGGGTATGAAGGGCAGGTCATTAGGGTATGAAGGGCACGTCATTAGGGTATGAAGGGCAGGTCATTAGGGTATGAAGGGCACGTCATTAGGGTATGAAGGGCAGGTCATTAGGGTATGAAGGGCAGGTCATTAGGGTATGAAGGGCAGGTCATTAGGATATGGAGGGTGAGGAAGAGACAGAGAGAGAGAGAGAGAGAGAGAGAGAGAGAGAGAGAAAGAGCGATGACAGCAACACAATTAGACCCAACGAAATCATCAGAAAACAAGAATCAAATCAAATCAGATGTATTTATAAAGCCTTATAAAGCCCTTCTTACATCAGCTGATATCTCAAAGTGCTGTACAGAAACCCAGCCTAAACCCCCAAACAGCAAGCAATGTAGGTGTAGAAGCACGGTGGCTAGGAAAAACTCCCTAGAAAGGCCAGAACCTAGGAAGAAACCTAGAGAGGAATCAGGCTATGAGGGGTGGCCAGTCCTCTTCTGGCTGTGCCGGGTGGAGATTATAACAGAACATAGCCGTGATGTTCAAATGTTCATAGATGACCAGAAGGGTCAAATAATCATAAGAAGATAATTACTTTATACATTGGAAAGAATTAACAAAAAAACTGAGCAAACTAGAATGCTATTTGGCCCTAAACAGAGAGTACACAGTGGCAGAATACCTGTCCACTGTGACTGACTCAAATTTAAGAAAAGGTTTGACTATGTACAGACTCAGTGAGCATAGCCTTGCTATTGAGAAAGGCCACCGTAGGCAAACCTGGCTCTCAAGAGAAGACAGGCTATGTGCACACTGCCCACAAAAAGAGGTGGAAACTGAGCTGCACTTACTAACCTCCTGGCAAATGTATGACCATATTAGAGACACATATTTCCCTCAGATTACACAGATCCACAAAGAATTTGCAAATACCACAGTGTGCCATCACAGCAGCAAGATGTGTGACCTGTTGCCACAAGAAAAGGGTAACTCGTGAAGATCAAACACCATTGTAAATACAGCCTATATTTATGATTATGATTTTTCCCTTTTGTCCTTTAACTTCTCTAGGGTAGGGGGCAGTATTTTGACGTCCGGATGAAAGGCGTGCCCAAATTAAACTGCCTGCTACTCAGGCTCAGAGGGTAGGATATGCATATTATTAGTAGATTTGGATAGAAGACACTCTGAAGGTTCTGAAACTGTTTGAATGATGTCTGAGTATAACAGAACTCATATGGCAGGCAAAAACCTGAGAAAAATCCAACGAAGGCAGTGTGGAAATCTGAGGTTTGTAGTTTTTCAATTGATTCCCTATCCAGTATACAGTGACTAAGGGATCATTTTGCACTTCCTAAGGCTTCCACTAGATGTCAACAGTCTTTAGAACGTTGTTTCATGCTTCTACTGTGAATATGGAGCGAACAAGAGGGCCTGGAAGTAGATGACTGAGAAAATTACATGAGCTCAGAGGCGCACGCTCACATGAGTGTGAGCGGTGTTCCTTTTCTTTTCTGAAGACATTGGAATTGTCCGGTTGGAATATTACTGAAGATTTATGTTAAAAACGTCCTAAAGATTGATGCTATACATCGTTTGACATATTTCTACGAACGTAAATATAACTTTTTTTGACTTTTCGTCGTGACATTTGCGCACGCTTCCTGCATTTGGAGTAGTGGACTGAACGCACGAACAAAAGGAGGTATTTGGACATAAATGATGGACTTTATCGAACAAAACAAACATTTATTGTGGACCTGGGATTCCTGGGAGTGCATTCTGATGAAGATCATCAAAGGTAAGTGAATATTTATAATATTATTTCTGAGTTTTGTTGACTCCACAAAATGGCGGGTTTGGTTTCGTGTCTGAACGCTGTACTCAGATTATTGCAAAATTTGCTTTCGCCGTAAAGCTTTTTTGAAATCTGACACAGCAGTTGCATTAAGGAGAAGTGTATCTATAATTCTTTAAATAACTGTTGAATATTTTATCAACGTTTATGATGAGTATTTCTGTAAATTGATGTCCTCATTCACCGGAGGTTTTGGGAGGCAAAACATTTCTGAACATTACACGCCAATGTAAAATGGGGTTTTTGGATATAAATATGAACTTTATCGAGCAAAACATACATGTATTGTGTAACATGAAGTCCTATGAGTGCCATCTGATGAAGATCATCAAAGGTTAGTGATTCATTTTAGCTGTATTTCTGGTTTTTGTGACGCCTCTCCTTGCTTGGAAAATGGCTATATGGTTTTTCTTGTTTAGGTGCTGTCCAAACATAATCTAATGTTATGCTTTCGCCGTAAAGCCTTTTTGAAATCGGACAATGTGGTTGGATTAACGAGAAGTGTATCTTTAAAATGGGATATAATAGTTGTATGTTTGAGAAATTTGAATTATGAGACTTTTGTTGTTTTGAATTTGCCGCCCTGCTATTTCACTGGCTGTTGGCGAGTGTGTCCTGCAGGTGGGATGCTAGCGTCCCACATGTCCCAGAGAGGTTAATATTTGCACATCATTACAACACTGCATATAGACATAATGAAAGGCGTGCGTAGGAAAGGCGTGGGTAGGAAAGGCGTGGGTAGGAAAGGCGTGCGTAGGAAAGGCGTGCGTAGGAAAGGCGTGGGTAGGAAAGGCGTGCGTAGGAATGGCGTGCGTAGGAAAGGCGTGCGTAGGAAAGGCGTGCGTAGGAAAGGCGTGCGTTGGAAAGGCGTGCGTAGGAAAGGCGTGCGTAGGAAAGGCGTGGGTAGGAAAGGCGTGCGTAGGAATGGCGTGCGTAGGAAAGGCGTGCGTAGGAAAGGCGTGCGTAGGAAAGGCGTGCGTAGGAAAGGCGTGCGTTGGAAAGGCGTGCGTAGGAAAGGCGTGCGTAGGAAAGGCGTGGGTAGGAAAGGTGTGCGTCAGGCCCAAGGAGAAGAGAAACTCCTATTCTGTACATGAATGATGATCTTCTTCTTGTCTGTAGAGACCATCTCACAGCTGCTGTGTGGAACTCAACACTAAGACTAAGTGATTCCCAGTGGTTCCCGGTATGAGAGTTTTGAGCCATCATTTACTAGATGGGAGCATCATCTCTTTTTAGCAGCAGCAGATAGGAGGGAGATTCTAGAATGATCCTTAATGAATCAGATGGGTCAATCAAGTCCCTGTGAATCATCGAATGATCTAACTCCTGGAGTCAATGACAGAGAGAGGAGAGGAGAGGAGAGTAGGAGAGGAGGGGAGCAGGGGAGAGGAGAGGAGAGGAGAGGAGAGGAGAGGAGAGGAGAGGAGAGGAGAGGAGAGGAGAGGAGAGGAGAGAGACACTACACATTACACTACTACACAACTACACACTACACTAGTACATACTACACTCAGGAGTCCTGAAGTCACTAGAGTATAGATAGATAACCTGTCTGTCTGCCTGGCAGTGAGTTGTCCTCTCTTTTCCATGCAGAGCCAGACATGCTATGGAGGTCAGACAGCACTTAGGGGGACTGGGGACACATCCACACATTAAGTTCTGCCTGACCTGTCAGAGGCTCGAGGGGACTGGCTGGGGAGCAGGAAGGGGGCGGGCTATTGTGGATCCAGTAGAGAGAGAGAGAGAGAGAGAGAGAGAGAGAGAGAGAGACGTATGAGAGGATGGGGAGAGTGGGAGAGAGGGAGAGGAGGAAGGTGAAGGGAGGGGAGGAGGGGGTACTGCCTGGGGAGGAGGAGGGGGGTGGGCTGTAGTGGATCCAGTAGAGAGAGAGAGAGAGGGAGAGAGAGAGAGAGAGGGAGAGAGAGGATGGGGACAGACAGACAGACAGACAGACAGACAGACAGACAGACAGACAGACAGACAGACAGACAGACAGACAGACAGACAGACAGACAGACAGACAGACAGACAGACAGACAGACAGAGACCTACTAAAGGTCAGGTGAGCAGTCTGCTCTCTCTAGAGGCTGATAGAATTAAAGGTTATCTCCAGCCAGAGGTGAAATGTCACTGGATGCAATAAAGCAGCAGAGAAAGTTAATACTTGAGCTGATGCTTCTGTTACACACCCAACAGCCTTTAGAGAATCCATTTGGAACAAAGTCACCAAATGCCTCTACACAGGTGGGGGATTGGGAGAGGGAGCGAGGGGAGAGGGGGAAGGGGAGTGGGAGAGGGGGGAGAGGGGGAAGGGGAGTGGGAGAGGGGGGGAGAGGGGGAAGGGGAGTGGGAGAGGGGGGAGAGGAGGAGCGAGGGAGAGGGGGAAGGGGAGTGGGAGAGGGGGGAGAGGGGGAAGGGGAGTGGGAGAGGGGGGGAGAGGGGGAAGGGGAGTGGGAGAGGGGGGGAGAGGGGGAAGGGGAGTGGGAGAGGGGGGAGAGGGGGAAGGGGAGTGGGAGAGGGGGGAGAGGAGGTGCGAGGGAGAGGAGGAAGGGGAGTGGGAGAGGGAGCGAGGGGAGAGGAGGAAGGGGAGGGGGAGAGGGGGAAGGGGAGTGGGAGAGGGGAGAGAGGAGGAAAGGGAGAGGGAGAGGGGGATGGGGAGTGGGAGAGGGAGCGAGGGGAGAGAAGGAAGGGGAGTGGGAGAGGGGGGAGAGGGGGAAGGGAAGTGGGAAGAGGAGGAAGGGGAGAGGGGGGAGAGGAGGATGGGGAGAGGGGGGAGAGGGGGAAGGGGAGTGGGAGAGGGGGGGAGAGGGGGAAGGGGAGTGGGAGAGGGGGGGAGAGGGGGAAGGGGAGTGGGAGAGGGGGGAGAGGGGGAAGGGGAGTGGGAGAGGGGGGAGAGGAGGTGCGAGGGAGAGGAGGAAGGGGAGTGGGAGAGGGAGCGAGGGGAGAGGAGGAAGGGGAGGGGGAGAGGGGGAAGGGGAGTGGGAGAGGGGAGAGAGGAGGAAAGGGAGAGGGAGAGGGGGATGGGGAGTGGGAGAGGGAGCGAGGGGAGAGAAGGAAGGGGAGTGGGAGAGGGGGGAGAGGGGGAAGGGAAGTGGGAAGAGGAGGAAGGGGAGAGGGGGGAGAGGAGGATGGGGAGAGGGGGGAGAGGAGGAAGGGGAGTGGGAGAGGGGTGAAAGGTAGAAGGGGAGTGGGAGAGGGGGAGAGGAGGAAAGGGAGAGGGAGAGGGGGATGGGGAGTGGGAGAGGGGGGAGAGGAGGAAGGGGAGAGGGAGAGGGGGGAGAGGAGGAAGGGGAGAGGGGGGAGAGGAGGAAGGGGAGTGGGAGAGGGGTGAGAGGGGGAAGGGGAGTGGGAGAGGGGGAGAGGAGGAAGGCGAGAGGGGGGAGAGGAGGAAGGGGAGTGGGAGAGGGGGGAGAGGAGGAAGGGGAGAGGGGGGAGAGGAGGAAGGGGAGTGGGAGAGGGGGGAGAGGAGGAAGGGGAGTGGGAGAGGGGGGAGAGGAGGAAGGGGAGAGGGGGGGAGAGGAGGAAGGGGAGTGGGAGAGGGGGAGAGGAGGAGCGAGGGAGAAGAGGGAGGGGAGTGGGAGAGGGGGGAGAGGAGGAAGGGGAGTGGGAGAGGGGGGAGAGGAGGAAGGGGAGAGGGAGAGGGGTGAAAGGTAGAAGGGGAGTGGGAGAGGGGGGAGAGGGGGAAGGGGAGTGGGAGAGGGGGGAGAGGAGGAAGGGGAGTGGGAGAGGGGGGAGAGGAGGAAGGGGAGAGGGGGGAGAGGAGGAAGGGGAGTGGGAGAGGGGGGGAGAGGGAGGAAGGGGGAGTGGGAGAGGGGTGAAAGGTAGAAGGGGAGTGGGAGAGGGGGGAGAGGAGGAAGGCGAGAGGGGGAGAGGAGGAAGGGGAGTGGGAGAGGGGGGAGAGGAGGAAGGGGAGAGGGGGGAGAGGAGGAAGGGGAGTGGGAGAGGGAGCGAGGGGAGAGGAGGAAGGGGAGTGGGAGAGGGGGGAGAGGAGGAAGGGGAGAGGGGGGAGAGGAGGAAGGGGAGTGGGAGAGGGGTGAGAGGGGGAAGGGGAGAGGGAGGAGAGGAGAGGAGGAAGGGGAGTGGGAGAGGGGTGAGAGGGGGAGTGGGAGAGGGGTGAGAGGCAGGGAGGATAGGGAGAAAGGTTGTGAGGGGGAGAGAGGGATGGAGGAAGTCAGGAGGGGGTGGGAGGGAGAGGAGGGAGGATAGGGAGAAAGGGTGTGAGGGGGAGAGAGGGATAGAGGAAGTCAGGAGGGGGTGGGAAGGAGAGGAGGGAGGATAGGGAGAAAGGGTGTGAGGGGGAGAGAGGGATAGAGGGAGTCAGGAGGGGGTGGGAAGGAGAGGAGGGAGGATAGGGAGAAAGGGTGTGAGGGGGAGAGAGGGATAGAGGAAGTCAGGAGGGGGTGGGAAGGAGAGGAGGGAGGATAGGGAGAAAGGGTGTGAGGGGGAGAGAGGGATAGAGGGAGTCAGGAGGGGGTAGGAAGGAGAGGAGGGAGGATAGGGAGAAAGGGTGTGAGGGGGAGAGAGGGAGTCAGGAGGGGGTAGGAAGGAGAGGAGGGAGGATAGGGAGAAAGGGTGTGAGGGGGAGAGAGGGATAGAGGGAGTCAGGAGGGGGTAGGAAGGAGAGGAGGGAGGATAGGGAGAAAGGGTGTGAGGGGGAGAGAGGGAGTCAGGAGGGGGTAGGAAGGAGAGGAGGGAGGATAGGGAGAAAGGGTGTGAGGGGGAGAGAGGGATGGAGGGAGTCAGGAGGGGGTAGGAGGGAGAGGAGGGAGGATAGGGAGAAAGGGTGTGAGGGGGAGAGAGGGATAGAGGGAGTCAGGAGGGGGTAGGAAGGAGAGGAGGGAGGATAGGGAGAAAGGGTGTGAGGGGGAGAGAGGGATAGAGGGAGTCAGGAGGGGGTGGGAAGGAGAGGAGGGAGGATAGGGAGAAAGGGTGTGAGGGGGAGAGAGGGATAGAGGGAGTCAGGAGGGGGTGGGAAGGAGAGGAGGGAGGGAGGGAGAATATTCCAGCCAGTCATTTAATATGCATGCAGAGCTGAATGAGGCCATCTGCTTCAGCAGGTTAAAAAGAGCAGCAGTAATGATTACCTAGCTGCAGCTGGAGGGATGAGGACACCACCCTGTCTGTCTGTCTGTCTGTCTGTCTGTCTGTCTGTCTGTCTGTCTGTCTGTCTGTCTGTCTGTCTGTCTGTCTGTCTGTCTGTCTGTCTGTCTGTCTGTCTGTCTGTCTGTCTGTCTGTCTGTGTCTGTGTCTGTGTCTCTCTCTCTCTCTCTGTGTCTCTCTCTCTCTGTCTGTCTCTCTCTGTCTCTCTCTCTCTGTGTCTGTGTCTCTCTCTCTCTCTCTCTCTCTCTCTCTCTCTCTCTCTCTCTCTCTCTCTCTCTCTCTCTCTCTCTCTCTCTCAGCACAGGGGATTGAATTGAAGTGCCAGCCTGCCAAGCCAATTGTCTGTCACATCTGGAGCGTGGCAGAGGTCAAGGGTCACAGAGGGTGACTGTATCATGTGACAGAGTGGCTGTGAGGGGAGCATCAGCAGGCATCCTCCAGGGTAGCGTTTGTTTGTTAGAGTGTCTTCTCCTGTGCACACACACACACACACACACACACACACACACACACACACACACACACACACACACACACACACACACACAAGCACATGCACACAAACACGCACACACAAACACGCGCACAAGAGTTAGTTAGTGTCCTGACTAGCTGACCCTCTATTTCTCCACTCCAACTGTGCAGCTGCCGGGACTATGTTATTAATCCCAAAAGGAGATTAGGAGTGTCCAGCTTGCCTGTAATATCCTCTCTCTGTCCAGGCTGTGTGTGTGTGTGTGTGTGTGTGTGTGTGTGTGTGTGTGTGTGTGTGTGTGTATGTGCAGCCATCTGCTCCCTGCCTCCACTCAGGCCAAAGTCCCCGGTGTACAGTGCTCATTGCTATTCTGACTCCCTTTTAACTCATGAGTTGAACTTCCAATTGAACTGGCTACACCTCACAGGATTTTGAATTTGAGTGACAGGAAGTAGAATTGAATGTAGTTCAATTCAAAGTAAGTAATTCCAATCAGTCATAGAACATGAGAGTTTCATTGAATCTGACCGCTCACACTTCCAGATACCAAAGAAAATATCACTTTTCTCTGGAAACAACATTTATATACTATTTTAATCTAAGTGCTTAAAATAGCCAGTTATATTTCCATCAAAATAATTTAATTTCTTTGGCTTCTTTTTGAAGGCTTTTTGATCAACTTGAGGGTTAAACTAATGCATTCTAGTTAACGTGGTATTTTACCCATAATGAACAAAATGTAAGTGATCAATAAAGTATAATAATATAGGGACTCCAGAGTGGCGCAGCGTCTAAGACATGAGGTGTCACTACAGACCCGGGTTCGATCCCAGACTGTGTCATAACCGGCTGTGACTGGGAGTCCCAAAGGGCGGCGCACATTTGGCCCCGCATCGTCCGGGTTAGGTCAGGGTTTGGCCGCGGGGGGGGTTACTTGGCTCATCACGCTCTTGTGGTGGGCCGGACGCCTGCAGGCTGACTTTGGTCATCAGTTGAGCGATGTTTCCTCTGACACATTGGTTAAGAAGGCCGGTTTGGCGGATCATGTTTCGGAGGACGAATGAATTGACCTTCGCCTCTCCCGAGCCCATTGGGGAGTTGCAAGATCGTAATTGGATATCACGAAATTGGGGAGGAAATGAGGGTAAATAATAAAATAAAAAAATGTAATAACTTTGAATATTTACATACAGGTTCTGTTTTCCTTGATCATACATTTTAAGAGTCTGTCCTGAAAATAAATTCTTTAAATGTATGTACAGTACCACTCAAAAGTTTGGACACACCTACTCATTCAAGGGTTTTTCTTTATTTTTACTATTTTCTACATTGTACAATAATAGAAAATACATCAAACTATGAAATAACACATATTGAATCATGTAGTAACCAAAAAAATAATAATGTTTTGTTAAACAAATCAAAATAAATGTTATATTTGAGATTCTTCAAAGTAGCCACCCTATGCCTTGATTACAGCTTTGCACACTCTTGGCATTCTCTCAACCAGCTTCACATGGAATGCTTTTCCAACAACAAACAGGAGTTCCCACATATGCTGAGCACTTGTTGGCTGCTTTTCCTTCACTCTGCGGTCCAACTCATCCCAAACCATCTCAATTGGGGTGAGCTCGGGTGATTGTGGAGGCCAGGTCATCTGATGCAGCCATAGTCCTGTTGAAAAACAAATGCTAGTCCCTCTAAGCCCAAACCAGATGGGATGGCGAATGACTGCAGAATGCTGTAGTAGCCATGCTGGTTAAGTATGCCTTGAATTCTAACCAAATCACTGACAGTGTCATCAGCAAAGCACTCCCACACGTCACACCTCCTCCTCCACGCTTCACGGTGGGAACCACAAATGCGGAGATCATCCGTTCACCTACTCTGCGTCTCACAAAGACACGCCGGTTCCTTATCTCTAATCCATCTATCCCTTTCCTTGTCCTCTTCTCCATCCTCTGCTCATCTCCCTGGACTAGGCTCCTCTCATCTCCCTGGACTAGGCTCCTCTCATCTCCCTGGACTAGGCTCCTCTCATCTCCCTGGACTAGGCTCCTCTCATCTCCCTGGACTAGGCTCCTCTCATCTCCCTGGACTAGGCTCCTCTCATCTCCCTGGACTAGGATCCTCTCATCTCCCTGGACTAGGCTCCTCTCATCTCCCTGGACTAGGATCCTCTCATCTCCCTGGACTAGGCTCCTCTCATCTCCCTGGACTAGGATCCTCTCATCTCCCTGGACTAGGGATCCTCTCCTCTCCCTGGACTAGGATCCTCTCATCTCCCTGGACTAGGCTCCTCTCTCTCCCTGGACTAGGCTCCTCTCCTCTCCCTGGACTAGGATCCTCTCATCTCCCTGGACTAGGCTCCTCTCATCTCCCTGGACTAGGCTCCTCATCTCCTGGACTAGGCTCCTCATCTCCCTGGACTAGGCTCCTCTCCCTGGACTAGGCTCCTCTCCCTGGACTAGGCTCCTCTCATCTCCCTGGACTAGGCTCCTCTCATCTCCCTGGACTAGGCTCCTCTCATCTCCCTGGACTAGGCTCATCTCCCTGGACTAGGCTCTTCTCATCTCCCTGGACTAGGCTCCTCTCATCTCCCTGGACTAGGCTCCTCTCATCTCCCTGGACTAGGCTCCTCATCTCCCTGGACTAGGCTTCTCTCATCTCCCTGGACTAGGCTCCTCTCATCTCCCTGGACTAGGCTCTTCTCATCTCCCTGGACTAGGCTCTTCTCATCTCCCTGGACTAGGCTTCTCTCATCTCCCTGGACTAGGCTCCTCATCTCCCTGGACTAGGCTCCTCTCATCTCCCTGGACTAGGCTTCTCTCATCTCCCTGGACTAGGCTCCTCATCTCCCTGGACTAGGCTTCTCTCATCTCCCTGGACTAGGCTTCTCTCATCTCCCTGGACTAGGCTCCTCATCTCCCTGGACTAGGCTCCTCATCTCCCTGGACTAGGTTATTTCTCTCTCCCTTTTTTCATCTCTCTCTCTCTCTCTTTCTCTCTCTCTCTCTCTCTCTGCCTCTCTTTCTCTCTCTGTCTTTCCTTCTCTCTCATCCTAGGGTTCACGCTCCACAACTTTTTGTGGTGGTGGGGCCCAGAGAAGAGAGGTGGACTCCACTGTTTCTACCTCCCTAATGGAAAAGGGCAGTGGGCATGAAATCCCCCCGACACCAGTCTCTCATAAACCCACCAGAGGATCGGCTGCTGTACTGTTGGGTTAACGGATGGAGGAGACAGAGGTAGAATACTGATGAGACGGTGGACAGATGGACAGATGGACAGATAAACACCTGATTGCTAAAACTGCTTCTCTCCTTCTCATCCCTCTCTATAGCAGGTGGATGTTTATAGTCTTGTCCTGGAGGCAGAGCTGAGCGATTTCCGCTACATGGGCCAGATGCAAAGTAAAAATTAATGAAAACTAAAAATGTTTTCTTTGGTCTTAATTTAAGGTTAGGCATTAGGGTTGGCAGTGTGGTTAGGGTTAAGGTTAGGGTTGGCAGTGTGGTTAGGGTTAAGGTTAGGGTTGGGCATTAGGGTTGTCTCTCTCGCTCTCTCTCTGTCTCTCTCTTCCCTCACTCTCTTCTCTTTCTATCTCCTCTCGCTCTCTTCTCTCTCTCACTTTCTCTCTCTCTCTCTCTCTCTCTCTCTCTCTCTCTCTCTCTCTCTCTCTCTCTCTCTCCCTTCCCTCACTCTCTATCTATCTCCTCTCACTATCTTCTCTCTCTCTCACTTTCTCTCTCTCTCTCTCTCTCTCTTCCTCACTCTCTTCTCTTTCTATCTCCTCTCGCTCTCTTCTCTCTCTCTCACTTTCTCTCTCTCTCTCTCTCTCTCTCTCTCTCTCTCTGTCTCTCCCTTCCCTCACTCTCTATCTATCTCCTCTCACTATCTTCTCTCTCTCTCTCTCACTTTCTCTCTCTCTCTCTCTCTCTCTCTCTCTCTCTCTCTCTCTCTCTCTCTCTCTCTGTCTCTCTCTCTCTTCCCTCACTCTCTTCTCTTTCTCTCTATCTATCTATCTCCTCTCGCTCTTATCTCTCTCTCTTCTCTCTCTCTCTTCTCTCTCTCTTCTCTCTCTCTCTGTCTCTCCCTCTGCCTACCATCCATGCAGTCCTTGTTAAAGCTCAGAGCTCCTGACGGACAGCTCCCATTGTGTAGTGGATCAGGACACAAAGGGCTGGGCGAGCTGAGAGGCCAATCAAAACCACTGTGTTATTAACCAGGCCTGGAGAATAGATGCTACAGGCTGGGCTCAGAACGCCTGTGACCCAGGGCCAGCCATCTCCACTGGGCTGGAAAAGGTCATGTGGCCCCCTCCACCACGCTCTTCCCCGTTTTGCCACTCTGAAAGAAGGTCACCTGGAGAACATGGCCGCCAGGCTGCCCTTTCCTTCAACCTCATTTCCCCTGGTCGTGTGCTTCAGCAGCCAGCGGAGTAGACAGGGAAGCAGTCAGCACCTCCTAAGATTAATAAGCTAGCTACAGTAGCATCTCTTTTTCTTCAGTTTTCCCTTCTCTTCTCCATCTCTCCCTTTCCTTATCTCT
This sequence comes from Salmo salar, assembly GCF_965601325.2. Classification (NCBI taxonomy): domain Eukaryota; kingdom Metazoa; phylum Chordata; class Actinopteri; order Salmoniformes; family Salmonidae; genus Salmo; species Salmo salar. The sequence continues at coordinate 87,323,677 of NC_138294.1, read as the reverse complement.
TCTCCATCTCTCCCTTTCCTGTATCTCTTCTCCATCTCTCCCTTTCCATGTATCTCTTCTCCATCTCTCCCTTTCATTCTCTCTTCTCCATCTCTCCCTTTCCATGTATCTCTTCTCCATCTCTCCCTTTCATTCTCTCTTCTCCATCTCTCCCTTTCCATGTATCTCTTCTCCATCTCTCCCTTTCCTTATCTCTTCTCCATCTCTCCCTTTCCATGTATCTCTTCTCCATCTCTCCCTTTCATTCTCTCTTCTCCATCTCTCCCTTTCCATGTATCTCTTCTCCATCTCTCCCTTTCATTCTCTCTTCTCCATCTCTCCCTTCTCCATATCTCTTCTCCATCTCTCCTTATCTCTTCTCCATCTCTCCACATCTCTTCTCCATCTCTCCCTTTCCTTATCTCTTCTCCATCTCTCCCTTTCCATATCTCTTCTCCATCTCTCCATATCTCTTCTCCATCTCTCCTTATCTCTTCTCCATCTCTCCCTTTCGTCTCTCTTTCTGTTTTCTCCCTTTCCCCTCTTTATTCTTTCTCCCTCTCTTACTGTACCTCCCGTCTCCCTCTCTACTCTCTCTCTTTCTCTCTCTCTCCTCTCTTGGAGCATTGACTCAGGCAGCTGCATTCAGAAATGAAGCATCACTTATTGCAGTAACGGACCTTGTTTACTGATGCAGTCGTGAGCTCATAGTCTCTGTAGGAACCAAACAAGCATATTAAACAGCAAATACAATGACTGTGGAACATCATAAAAGACTGACAACCTAAACACTGCTGATGCTAGGAGAAGGGATAAAACCCCATGAAAAAATCTAACAGGCCTATCCTCCTATCCTGTCTTGCTGAGAAAGCAAATCTTCAAATCACACCCCTTAAATGTGAAAAGATCCACAAAAGGGGTTTAACAAAAGCATTGAGAATCTCACAAAGCCAAGCGAATGCCCCATCTTCAGTCTCTGCGGGCTGATTCTTTTTTATCGCATTGGTAACATAACCAGGCTCCAGTGTTAATATAACCAGGATCTGGTGGTAACATAACCAGGCTCCAGTGTTAATATAACCAGGATCTGGTGGTAACATAACCAGGCTCCAGTGTTAATATAACCAGGCTCCAGTGTTAACATAACCAGGATCTGGTGGTAACATAACCAGGCTCCAGTGTTAATATAACCAGGATCTGGTGGTAACATAACCAGGCTCCAGTGTTAATATAACCAGGATCTGGTGGTAACATAACCAGGCTCCAGTGTTAATATAACCAGGATCTGGTGGTAACATAACCAGGCTCCAGTGTTAATATAACCAGGATCTGGTGGTAACATAACCAGGCTCCAGTGTTATTATAACCAGGATCTGGTGGTAACATAACCAGGCTCCAGTGTTAATATAACCAGGATCTGGTGGTAACATAACCAGGCTCCAGTGTTAATATAACCAGGATCTGGTGGTAACATAACCAGGCTCCAGTGTTAATATAACCAGGATCTGGTGGTAACATAACCAGGCTCCAGTGTTAATATAACCAGGATCTGGTGGTAACATAACCAGGCTCCAGTGTTATTATAACCAGGATCTGGTGGTAACATAACCAGGCTCCAGTGTTAATATAACCAGGATCTGGTGGTAACATAACCAGGCTCCAGTGTTAATATAACCAGGATCTGGTGGTAACATAACCAGGCTCCAGTGTTAATATAACCAGGATCTGGTGGTAACATAACCAGGCTCCAGTGTTATTATAACCAGGATCTGGTGGTAACATAACCAGGATCTGGTGGTAACATAACCAGGCTCCAGTGTTATTATAACCAGGATCTGGTGGTAACATAACCAGGATCTGGTGGTAACATAACCAGGCTCCAGTGTTAATATAACCAGGATCTGGTGGTAACATAACCAGGCTCCAGTGTTATTATAACCAGGATCTGGTGGTAACATAACCAGGATCTGGTGGTAACATAACCAGGCTCCAGTGTTAATATAACCAGGATCTGGTGGTAACATAACCAGGCTCCAGTGTTAATATAACCAGGATCTGGTGGTAACATAACCAGGCTCCAGTGTTAATATAACCAGGATCTGGTGGTAACATAACCAGGCTCCAGTGTTAATATAACCAGGATCTGGTGGTAACATAACCAGGCTCCAGTGTTATTATAACCAGGATCTGGTGGTAACATAACCAGGATCTGGAGGTAACATAACCAGGATTTGGTAGTAATATAACCAGGATCTGGAGCTAATATAACCAGGATCTGTAGGTAATATAACCAGGATCTGTAGGTAATATAACCAGGATCTGGAGGTAACATAACCAGTATTTGGTAGTAATATAACCAGGATCTGGAGGTAATATAACCAGGATCTGGTAGTAATATAACCAGGATCTGGAGGTAATATAACCAGGATCTGGTAGTAATATAACCAGGATCTGGAGGTTATATAACCAGGATCTGGAGGTTATATAACCAGGATCTGGAGGTAATATAACCAGGATCTGGAGGTTATATAACCAGGATCTGGAGGTAATATAACCAGGATTTGGAGGTAATATAACCAGGATCTGGAGGTAATATAACCAGGATCTGGAGGTTATATAACCAGGATCTGGAGGTTATATAACCAGGATCTGGTAGTAATATAACCAGGATCTGGAGGTAATATAACCAGGATCTGGTAGTAATATAACCAGGATCTGGAGGTTATATAACCAGGATCTGGTAGTAATATAACCAGGATCTGGAGGTAATATAACCAGGATCTGGAAGTAACATAAAGCAATTGTTCTTGCAGTTCTATACATTTTGCCATGTCTAACATGTTTTCATGTGGACAAATGCTCTGACTTCAATACAATAACAATACTAAAACGGCCCCCTTTATCTCTGTCTTCCCTCTCTGTGCCTCCATGCAGCCCCTGTTTATGTGTGTGTCGTTACGGCCCGTGACTAAGAGAGGCCGCAGCGCTAGCCTCAGAGGAGCGCAGCAACGTAAATTGGGCTCTCGCCTCCTACTGCCACCCACGCTACTCCCTGCCTGTCCCCTCAAACCACCTACCGTTTTCCAATTCTCTATGTGTGTGTGTGTGTGTGTGTGTGTGTGTGTGTGTGTGTGTGTGTGTGCGTGTGTGTGTGTGTGTGTGTGTGTGTGTGTGTGTGTGTGTGTGTGTGTGTGTGTGTGTGTACCTATTTCCAATAAGGAGCAATGAAGCCAAACATTCCCTGTTAAAGAGAGAGAGGCAGCCAGGGGCGAGGAGCAACATTCACAGCTTGTTCAGGCTTTCTGCCTGTTCCTCTGCCTGTTCTGCCTGTTCCTCTGCCTGTTTCTCTGCCTGTTTCTCTTCCTGTTTCTCTGCCTGTTTCTCTGCCTGTTTCTCTTCCTGTTTTTCTGCCTGTTCCTCTGCCTGTTTCTCTGCCTGTTCCTCTGTCTGTTTCTCTGCCTGTTCCTCTGCCTGTTTCTCTGCCTGTTCCTCTGTCTGTTTCTCTTCCTGTTTCTCTGCCTGTTTCTCTGCCTGTTCCTCTGTCTGTTTCTCTGCCTGTTTCTCTGCCTGTTTTTCTGCCTGTTTCTCTGCCTCCAACATGGTATCATTGCTATGCATCACATTGTGAAGTCTTTGCAAAAAGATGTCTCTTCTCTTGGAGAGAGCTGAGACTTATACACAGCTGAATCATAATGCCATTACTTGTACAGTAGAGCTGTTTATGACGGGCAACTTTGATGGGGTTGGGGGCCACCAAAAAAACGAAACTCATCACGAGGGGCCACAGGGGCTTGTGGGTCTGTGTACCCACATCCATACACCCCCACCAACTCGTGACAGAGAAGAGAAAAACAATAGATTTAAAGATAATTTCCAGCAAATCGACACATTTTGCCATGGGGCATAGAGAAAATGTTGCCATTTTCTCTTTCTAAGGCGCATGACGTGTTTGAAGGAGTTGACGAGAGTGTGATGTCTCACAGGTTCTCCAGACACTCCAGTGTGTGAATAGAGCAGTGTGTGTGTGTGCGTTGGGTTGTTGAGTTTAGCAGCAGCTGTTCACATCCTGTAAGTCACCATGCTTCTGTCAGCTTCTCCATCCTCCCACACACAGGCTGGTGGGAGGAGCTATAAGGGGGACGGGCTCCTTGTAAAGGCTGGAACGGGATTCGTGGAACGGGATTCGTGGAACGGGATTCATGGAACGGGATTCACGGGGTGTCCCATATGTTTGATGTGTTTCATACCATTCCATTCCAGCCTTTACAAGGAGCCCGTCTTCCTACAGCTCCTCCCACCAGCCTTCTCTGACATGCACACACACACACACACACACACACACACACACACACACACACACACACACACACACACACACACACACACACACACACACACACACACACACACCAGCCTGATCACTAGAAATAGACACCATTTTGGACGTTTGTAAAGGTCCTGAGAACGTCGATAAATGCCTTGCTAAGGCTCACAGAAAAAAAAGAAACCATTCTTGTGATGCTGGTCGAGCACTGCTCAGACCACCGAGCCTCAGTTCACAACGCTCTAGCAAGACATGAGGACACTTCCCCAAACCATAACCTGAACCTTAACCTCTCAGAATTAATACCTAAACTATTAGCCTTTCAGTTATTTCTGTTTTAACCCAGTAACCACACAGAATTAACCCTGTAACCACACAGAATTAACCCTGTAACCACGCAGAATTAACCCTGTAACCACGCAGAATTAACCCTGTAACCACACAGAATTAACCCTGTAACCACACAGAATTAACCCTGTAACCACGCAGAATTAACCCTGTAACCACGCAGAATTAACCCTGTAACCACACAGAATTAACCCTGTAACCACACAGAATTAACCCTGTAACCACGCATAATTAACCCAGTAACCACACAGAATTAACCCTGTAACCACACAGAATTAACCCTGTGAACCACGCATAATTAACCCTGTAACCATGCAGAATTAACCCTGTAACCACGCAGAATTAACCCTGTAACCACGCAGAATTAACCCTGTAACCACGCAGAATTAACCCTGTAACCACGCAGAATTAACCCTGTAACCACGCACCGAATTAACCCTGTAACCACACAGAATTAACCCTGTAACCACGCACCGAATTAACCCTGTAACCACCCACACGAATTTACCCTGTAACCACGCAGAATTAACCCTGTAACCACCCACACATAATTAACCCTGTAACCACACATAATTAACCCTGTAACCACGCAGAATTAACCCTGTAACCACACATAATTAACCCTGTAACCACACATAATTAACCCTGTAACCACGCAGAATTAACCCTGTAACCACGCAGAATTAACCCTGTAACCACGCAGAATTAACCCTGTAACCACGCAGAATTAACCCTGTAACCACGCAGAATTAACCCTGTAACCACGCAAAATTAACCCTGTAACCACGCAGAATTAACCCTGTAACCCACGCCAGGAGAGTAGAGCCATCATCTGTTCTTTACTTTGTGAGCTCTGGAACCAGACACTCCTCTGAGGTACAGAGACTCTCTGAGGGGAGGTGTCTGTTTGTCAACCATCTTTTCAAAGTGGTTGACAAAGTCGTCCGCAGTGGGGAAGGAGGGAGGGGAAGGATTAAGGAGGGAGGAGAAAGTGGAGAAGGGTTTGCCAGGGTTGGAGGCAGAAGCTTGACATTTTGAGTGATAGAAAGCCCCTCTCTCATCCCCTCCCCTTCCAACCCCTCTCCTCATCTCCTCTCCTTCCCTCCCCTCCTCTCTCTCCTCTCCTCTCCTCTCCTCTCGTCTCCTCATCTCCTCCCCTCCCACTGAGAGAGAAGGAACTAAGGGAATGGACTAGGGGCAAGAAATTGAACTGAAATGGAACAACTCCTCCCTTTCTGTCCCCCTCTCTCATCTTCTTCCTGTCCTTTTTTCCTGTCCTCTTTCACTTTCCCTCTCCTTCCACCTCCTTCCCTCCCCTTCCTCTCCTCTCCTCTACTCCCCCCTCTCCTCTCCTCTCCTCCCCCTCCTCATCTCCCTCTCTCCTCTTCACCTGGTTACTGTGGGGAAAACTTCAAAGCAGCTCTGAAGTCAGTGGGAAAGAAGAGACAAGAAGAGACAAAGGGGATCTCTAGAGGACACACACATACACACTCACACACACTAGTTTTGACCAGAGCCCTACTTTTGAACAAGGCCCATTGGGTTCTGGTCAAAAGTAGTGCACTATGTAAGGAACAAGGTGCTAAAGTAGTGCACTACATAGGGAATAGGGTCTAAGGTTATGCACTATGTAGGGAATAGGGTGCTAAAGTAGTGCACTATGTAGGGAATAGGGTGCTAAAGTAGTGTGCAATGTAGGGAATAGGGTGCTAAAGTAGTGTGCAATGTAGGGAATAGGGTGATAAATGTAGGGAATAGGGCGCCATACAGATGTTTTCATTGAGAGAAATCAGATGAGACTTTATTATTGAAGTGAACACAGTGTAGAAGATGCCTGTTAGCCCTGTAGAATAGTTTGTTTATAAAGGAAATGTTTATAATTCATAACAACTGATGAATTACAACGCTACTATTTAAATGAGTAATATAGATCTGAGGAAATCATTGAATGAATAAACCAGGCAAAAAAGAAATGTGTCTTGTTGAATTGATTATCTCTGATCAAAGGATATGTAAAACAGTGCTTGTTCTTGATGTAAAGGAATATCTAGATCACATGCTGTAATGCTGACCTCCTCTCACATACGTCAGGTAGCTAACACGAGCACACACACGCACACGCACGCACACACACGCACAGGCACGCGCACATGCGCACACGCTCACACACGCACGCACGCACACACGCGCACGTTTCTTTTACTATCCTTGTGGGGACCAAACACTTGAATCCCATTCAAAATCCTATTTTCCCTAACACTAAACCAAACCTTTACTCCTAACCATAACTGTAACCCTAAGGACTTCTGAACCCTCACGAGGATATTAAAACCCGACAAAAAACTAAACAAACACAGACACACTACTCAAGGCCAATCGGAGAAATCACAACTGACAACACCAATACAAACAGATGCCAGTTAGAAAATGAAATGAAGAGAACAGCAGCTTATCTCAAAGCCTCTACCAGTTCAGTAGTGAGTAATATAATGGCTCATGGGTCTGGATTCACGAGCCCTCTTCAGTAGCATCCGCTTTGGAGGCTGAGGGCTAAAGGGCAACTAACGCACACACACACACACACACACACACACACACACACACACCGCACACACACACACACACACACACACACGCACACACACACACGCACACACGCACGCACGCACGCACGCACACACACACACACACAAAAATAACTCTTCGAAACAGTACCAGATAGGGTTTCTTAGGCTGGTAACCGTAGCGGAACATTGTTTGGTACTATACTGTATAGAAACATGTCCATAAGGTTTTAACTGGTGCTATAAAAAAACATTAAAACCACACTTTACTATGGTTCTTTATAGAACCTTTATAGAGAATGGTTCTATAAAGAACCATTAAAAAAAGGTTCCACTATGTGGCTATATAGAACACTTTATTATGGTTCTTTATAGAACCTTTATGGAGAATGGTTCTATAAAGAACCATTCACAATCTGAAAGGTTCTTTGTAGATCCTTTTGGAGAAGCATACAGGTTATTTTTTATTCTAGTCAGCCATATTACAGTATGTTGTTAAAATGTCATAGGTTTTATTATTGTGTTAATTGACAAGTTGAATCTACCTCTGGAACAGCTGGGGGTCCACGAGGAGAGAATTGAGAACCACTGACTAATTTAGTCAACTGTTCTCAATTGCCACAAGGCCATACGTGAGTCTTTCACAAGTCACCGTCACTGGCCGTAGTCTGATACAAAACGTAAAGGCATAATGCAACACATTACACCGACCGGAATGACATTCTCACTCAAAGTTGCACAAAAAGAGCTGTACGCAAATCACACCTCAAAATATTCAAATGAGCCGACCTCCCCTACATTTTAATTATCACCAAAAGAGAGAAGAAAAAAAAAAACGTTTGTGAGCTGTAAAGAACCGTTGATGAGCTCACTGGGTTCTATGGGTCATTATGCAGAGCCCTTCCCATAGAACCCAGTGAGGAATCCACTATTTATTTTATTTGTTTAGGCAGAGGAAGTCTTGAATGCAGGGGAAGTACACATTCTCCCATCTATGAGGAACAGTCCATTAGGTCCAGGACTGAGCTACTCCAGACAGATAGTAGGCTTACACACAGATGCACACAGATGCACACAGATACACACGGATACACACGGATACACACAGATGCACACAGATACACACAGATACACACGGATACACACGGATACACACAGATGCACACAGATGCACACAGATGCACACAGATACACACAGATGCACACAGATACACACAGATACACACAGATACACACAGATGCACACAGATGCACACAGATGCACACAGATACACACAGATGCACACAGATGCACACAGATGCACACAGATGCACACAGATACACACAGATACACACAGATACACACAGATACACACAGATGCACACAGATGCACACAGATGCACACGGATACACACAGATACACACAGATACACACGGATACACACAGATACGTGAGCCAGATGACATCAACTCTCTCTCTCCTCTCTCTTTCTCCTCTCTCTCTCTCTCTCTTTTTTTCTCTCACTCACCCACACACATGCATGTGTGTGGGTGTGTGTTTGTGTGTGTGTGCTTGGAGGGTGATAGGTTGAAATATGGATGGGAACAGAGGCATTTTAATTTGGCCACCAGCCCTGTGTGTGAAGACCCTGGGTATACAGTATGGGGCTGACAGACAGAGGAGACTGGGGCTTGTCTTTCTGTAATATTTAATATTAATTAACCCAACTGGAAGACTGGAAGGTGCTAACGACACTCGTCTGTCTACTGAAAATGCTATACAATACAGATTGAAATCCTTTGCACCATTAGAACTAGTAAATAAAGCCCTTGATAGTACAGATCTGAAGGAGACTTCCTGGATCCCACAACATGTGATGGTCACAGTAATGCCCTCTTCTGAAGGAGACTTCCTGGATCCCACAACATGTGATGGTCACAGTAATGCCCTCTTCTGAAGGAGACTCCTGGATCCCACAACATGTGATGGTCACAGTAATGCCCTCTTCTGAAGGAGACTTCATGGATCCCACAACATGTGATGGTCACAGTAATGCCCTCTTCTGAAGGAGACTTCCTGGATCCCACAACATGTGATGGTCACAGTAATGCCCTCTTCTGAAGGAGACTTCCTGGATCCCACAACATGTGATGGTCACAGTAATGCCCTCTTCTGAAGGAGACTTCCTGGATCCCACAACATGTGATGGTCACAGTAATGCCCTCTTCTGAAGGAGACTTCCTGGATCCCACAACATGTGATGGTCACAGTAATGCCCTCTTCTGAAGGAGACTTCCTGGATCCCACAACATGTGATGGTCACAGTAATGCCCTCTTCTGAAGGAGACTTCCTGGATCCCACAACATGTGATGGTCACAGTAATGCCCTCTTCTGAAGGAGACTTCCTGGATCCCACAACATGTGATGGTCACAGTAATGCCCTCTTCTGAAGGAGACTTCCTGGATCCCACAACATGTGATGGTCACAGTAATGCCCTCTTCTGAAGGAGACTTCCTGGATCACACTACATGTGATGGTCACAGTAATGCCCTCTTCTGAAGGAGACTTCCTGGATCACACTACATGTGATGGTCACAGTAATGCCCTCTTCTGAAGGAGACGTCCTGGATCCCACAACATGTGATGGTCACAGTAATGCCCTCTTCTGAAGGAGACTTCCTGGATCCCACAACATGTGATGGTCACCGTAATGCCCTCTTCTGAAGGAGACTTCCTGGATCCCACAATATGTGATGGTCACAGTAATGCCCTCGTCTGAAGGAGACTTCCTGGATCCCACAACATGTGATGGTCACAGTAATGCCCTCTTCTGAAGGAGACTTCCTGGATCACACTACATGTGATCCACACAAACACACACACATCCACACAACCCAGCCCACCTCGGTGCTGCCTGGTGGTTTAAGAGGAATGAAGGGGAACAGTTTCTGGCTTTGTTCTCTCTGCTGCTCAGCGATAAGAACATCATTTGGAAGGAATCGCTGTCTTTGATATAGGGAGAACTAGCCCTGCCACCCATTGTGCTCTAACATTTACTGTTTGGATTTAAAAACACGCTGATCTGCATAGGGAGAGGTGTTTAGGGCCGTTGGGGGAGAGAGAGAGAGAGAGAGAGAGAGGAGAGAGAGAGAGAGAGAGAGAGATGTAGCAGACAGTGGGAAATAGCATTGCTCATTAAATAACAACGTTAATAAAATGGAGAGAGAAAGAGAGAAGCAGAAAGATATAGAGTACAGGAGAGACTTGTGCTTAGAGTAGTTGGTCAGTGACAAGCTTCTACATCTAGACCAACTAGGTGACTAGGGATTACTGTTGGCCAGACAGTGGGTCTCTATTGTCCAGACTACAGACTCCAACCACGTTTCTTTCTTAGTCACCTTGTGTTCTGCTAGCAGTTAGCTTCATATTAATACACACTGATCTAATCCCTCCATCAGACTCTTAGTCTGGACTCTCTTAGTCTGGACTCTCTTAGTCTGGACTCTCTTAGTCCGGACTGGACTAGCTGGCTGACGCGCGACGCTGGCTGCGACTAGCTGGCTGACTAGCTGGCTGACTAGCTTGCTGACTAGCTGGCTGACTAGCTGGCTGACTAGCTGGCTGACTAGCTGACTGACTAGCTGGCTGACTAGCTGGCTGACTAGCTGGCTGACTAGCTGGCTGACTAGCTGGCTGACTAGCTGGCTGACTAGCTGGCTGACTAGTTGGCTGACTAGCTGGCTGACTAGTTGGCTGACTAGCTGGCTGCATAAGGGTGGCTAAGGTGAGAGCTCTAACTACATGTACATATTACCTCAATTACATCGACTAACCAGTGCCCCCGCACATTGACTCTGTACCGGTACCCCTGTATATAGCCTCCACATTGACTCTGTACCGGTACCCCCTGTATATAGCCTCCACATTGACTCTGTACCGGTACCCCCCTGTATATAGCCTCCACATTGACTCTGTACTGGTACCCCCTGTATATAGCCTCCACATTGACTCTGTACCGGTACCCCCTGTATATAGCTTCCACATTGACTCTGTACCGGTACCCCCTGTATATAGCCTCCACATTGACTCTGTACCGGTACCCCCTGTATATAGCCTCCACATTGGCTCAGTACCGGTAACCCCTGTATATAGCCTCCACATTGGCTCAGGACCGGTAACCCCTGTATATAGCCTCCACATTGACTCTGTACCGGTACCCCCTGTATATAGCCTCAACATTGACTCTGTACTGTTACCCCCTGTATATAGCCTCCACATCGACTCTGTACCGGTACCCCCTGTATATAGCCTCCACATTGACTCTGTACCGGTAACCCCTGTATATAGCCTCCACATTGACTCTATACCAGTACCCCCCTGTATATAGCCTTCACATTGACTCTGTACCGGTAACCCCTGTATATAGCCTCCACATTGACTCTGTACCGATACCCCCTGTATATAGCCTCCACATTGACTCTGTACCGGTACCCCCTGTATATAGCCTCCACATTGACTCTGTACCGGTACCCCCTGTATATAGCCTCCACATTGACTCTGTACCGGTACCCCCTGTATATAGCCTCCACATTGACTCTGTACCGGTACCCCCTGTATATAGCCTCCACATTGACTCTGTACCGGTACCCCCTGTATATAGCCTCCACATTGACTCTGTACCGGTACCCCCTGTATATAGCCTCCACATTGACTCTGTACCGGTACCCCCTGTATATAGCCTCCACATTGACTCTGTACCGGTACCCCCTGTATATAGCCTCCACATTGACTCTGTACCGGTAACCCCTGTATATAGCCTCCACATTGACTCTGTACCGGTACCCCCTGTATATAGCCTCCACATTGACTCTGTACCGGTACCCCCTGTATATAGCCTCCACATTGGCCCAGTACCGGTAACCCCTGTATATAGTCTCCACATTGACTCTGTACCGGTACCCCCTGTATATAGCCTCCACATTGACTCTGTACCGGTACCCCCTGTATATAGTCTCCACATTGGCCCAGTACCGGTAACCCCTGTATATAGTCTCCACATTGACTCTGTACCGGTACCCCCTGTATATAGTCTCCACATTGACTCTGTACCGGTACCCCCTGTATATAGTCTCCACATTGACTCTGTACCGGTACCCCCTGTATATAGCCTCCACATTGGCTCTGTACCGGTACCCCCTGTATATAGTCTCCACATTGACTCTGTACCGGTACCCCCTGTATATAGCCTCCACATTGACTCTGTACCGGTACCCCCTGTATATAGCCTCCACATTGACTCTGTACCGGTACCCCCCTGTATATAGCCTCCACATTGACTCTGTACCGGTACCCCCTGTATATAGCCTCCACATTGACTCTGTACCGGTACCCCCTGTATATAGCCTCCACATTGACTCTGTACCGGTACCCCCTGTATATAGCCTCCACATTGACTCTGTACCGGTACCCCCTGTATATAGTCTCCACATTGGCCCAGTACCGGTACCCCCTGTATATAGTCTCCACATTGACTCTGTACCGGTACCCCCTGTATATAGCCTCCACATTGGCCCAGTACCGGAACCCCCTGTATATAGTCTCCACATTGACTCTGTACCGGTACCCCCTGTATATAGTCTCCACATTGGCCCAGTACCGGTAACCCCTGTATATAGTCTCCACATTGACTCAGTACCAGAACCCCCTGTATATAGCCTCCACATTGACTCTGTACCGGTACCCCCTGTATTTAGCCTCCACATTGACTCTGTACCAGAACCCCCTGTATATAGCCTCCACATTGACTCTGTACCGGTACCCCCTGTATTTAGCCTCCACATTGACCGCCGGTACCCCCTGTATATAGCCTCCACATTGACTCAGTACCAGCCCCCTGAAGCCCCGCTCGTACCGCCCCTGATAGTCTCCACATTGACTCTGTACCGCCCCCGGCCTCCACGCCGCCCCCTGTATATAGTCTCCACATTGCGCGCCAGCCCCCTGAGCCGCCCGCTCAGACCCCCTGTATATAGTCTCCACATTGACTCAGTACCAGAACCCCCTGTATATAGCCTCCACATTGACTCAGTACCAGAACCCCCTGTATATAGCCTCCACATTGACTCTGTACCGGTAACCCCTGTATATAGCCTCCACATTGACTCTGTACCGGTAACCCCTGTATATAGCCTCCACATTGACTCTGTACCGGTAACCCCCCTGTATATAGCCTCCACATTGACTCTGTACCGGTAACCCCTGTATATAGTCTCCACATTGACTCTGTACCGGTAACCCCCTGTATATAGCCTTGCTACTGTTATTTTATTGTTGCTCCTTAATTATTTGTTATATTTATTTAATGTATTTTTTCTTTCTTAAAACTGCATTGTTAGTTAAGGGCAAGAAAAGCATTTCACTGTAACATGTGACAAATAAAATTTGATTTGATTTTGAACACTCACAGTAACATTGGATGACACTTATCAGGACACACCTAACACAACAACTAACTGCAACCAATTCAGAGTATGACAAGCAATTTACAGTAGGACAACCAATTTACAGTATGACAACCAATTTACAGTAGGACAACCAATTTACAGTATGACAACCAATTTACAGTAGGACAACCAATTCAGAGAATGACAACCAATTTACAGTATGACAAGCAATTTACAGTAGGACAACCAATTTACAGTAGGACAACCAATTCAGAGTATGACAAGCAATTTACAGTATGACAACCAATTTACAGTATGACAAGCAATTTACAGTAGGACAACCAATTCAGAGTATGACAAGCAATTTACAGTAGGACAACCAATTTACAGTATGACAACCAATTTACAGTAGGACAACCAATTTACAGTAGGACAACCAATTTACAGAGCAACCAATTTACAGTATGCCAATAAACAATAACACCGTATGACAACCAACGTCTTCTGTACAACCAGTTCCTCAGCCAAAAAACACAATAATGACACCAACTCTCTGCCTGTCTTTCAATGCTTGCCATGTGTATGCTATATTTACCTCCATGCAGAACTATGTCAGATCCACAGCTAAACCAGTGTAAATTGCATCTGGAGCCATAGGGAAATGGGAGCAATTTACCCATTGAGTTGAGAGTAGCCTACTGAACTGATGTGGATTCCTGTATTCAAGGACGCCGGTCAATTTCATTCTGTATACTGTACCGTTATCATTTATGTCGGGGGAAATCAAGGACATTCATCACACTCAGTCAGGATTTATCATATGATAGTATGAAATGTAAAATTGTGTATGATTTCAATAATGGCTCAGGGAAGGTAGTCATGAATAGGACGATTATTATCAAACATACTACTCCATTTGATTCTCTATCAGGTCAGATGAATGATAGTAGCACGCTATAAACACATATACAATGAACTATGTCGTCAGCAAACTCATATCAGCGCGGCTCATATGTGAGGCTAAAATGATTATGAACAACCACAGACAGTCCACTGAACGGTTAACGGTAAACATATAAAAGCATGAACCTACGAATGAAAGAAGTAGCAGGCAACAGAGCTCCGGAAATCGATTAGTACAACAACAAAAAGCAGGGACATCTGCAGCGCCTCGATCTGTGTGGTTAACAACAATAACGGTATTTGTTTGTACACGGACATTTCTTGGAACGCACAATTTACGTTAACAAAACAGACTGTCGTGTTTACACAGGAGCAATAGTAAAATATAACTGCAAAGTGAATCTGTTCATTTCATCCAGCCTGAGCATGCTAACGGGGTTTGAGCTACCGTTCATTCTTCACTGATGCGCGAACAGCCCTGCTGTCGCGAGCTTGTCAACTTAATTCCTCTTCTATGAATAAGCACGAGGTGATGTGATGTTTCTTACCTTATTCGTATCCCTCTCTCCTGAATAAAGGAATTGCTGGACGGCCGACAGCGGTGAGTGTTTCTGTATTTCGGACAACGTGTGACGCTGAAGGGGATGCCGTCCTCTTAGGAAGGATTTGTCCGTGGTCCTGGATTCCCAATCTCGAGCTGACTTTTCTCCTGCCTGGTGCTGAAGTGGACAGCGCACTAAGCAGCAGCAAAGCAGTGTTGGAAAAACACAGCGCTCCTCGCCAGCATACTGCACAGCAGCCTCTACCGGATGGGAGGGAACGTTGCATCCATGAACAATGCAAAGGATGCTGTCGGATAAAAATAGTCTACAAAAGCCTGGAAGGGTGATATTTGGCGTTTACGTTCGGAATGCGCCATCTAGCGTGGCCGTTTTGACCGCAAGCCCATGCTGATTGTTTAGAGTATTGGCATAATCAGATTCATATCGAATAATTAGTGTGCATGGAAAAACCCACTCTGTCCTTCCTCTGTGGGAAACATATGGCTCATCTATTTGCATTCAAGACAGTATGTAAATACAGGGTTTTATTAAGCAGGGGATAGAGTGTTGTTGGGTAAAGACAATACTTCCAATATACAATGCAATAATAAACTGAGATAGACAATTAGTACAGACAAGTTAAATCCACTTGGCAGCTGTGTTACCATATGCCATTTCAAAAGAGCATAGATGAATATTTAATTCACAGTTATATTAGCCTACGTGGATTGAAAGGCAAGCCGTTCAGTCGGCTCTGGCTACATATACTCTGATTCATTTTATTGGGACAACAGAGCACAGAAATTGTCATTTAAAAATGATTTCAGTGCTATAAAAACAATCCATAAAAGTCCATTATGTGAAGTAGGCCTATGAGTGCTGTCCGGACACCATACCGGCACTTCTAATGTTTGGGAAATTGCTTACCAGCTCCTCCATCATTTTTAAATTTAACAAGGCAAGTCTGTTAAAAAACAATTCTTATTTACATTGACTGCCTAATCTGGCCAAACCCGGACAACGCTGGGCCAATTGTGCGCCACTTTATGGGGCTCCCAATCACGGCCCGATGTGATACAGCCTGGATTCGAACAAGGAAGTGTAGTGACGCCTCTTGCACTGAGATGCAGTGTCTTAGACCGCTGCACAACTCGGGAGCTCGTTTTCTTTTTTAAGTAGCCTATCGCCTACCCAGATTGACACAACGAGGCAAGTTTATCAAAGCGGGATGAAGGCGGGATCTGCATTGCATAACATTTGTAGAGTGGGCAATCATTTCCTGATTCTATTTTGTTCACGTTTATTTGCCGCTAGTCTGTGCATCTGTGCGTGACAGTACAAGAATTGCGCAGATTGAAAATGGGCCAGCCTGAATGCGCATAATGCCCTGATCAAAATTGTCAAATTAGGGTTTGTTGAGGTCATGAAAAGTCATGGAAATTTGTTTCTTAAATGTTGTTAATATAATTTTTGAAGGAACACCTTTAAATATTATCATTCACAACAACAAAAAAATCGACATATCAGCCATTGTCGGAATGATCCTTCAGTGCGTGTCTCGTGTGTGTGTGTGTCTCGTGTGTGTGTGTGTGTCTCGTGTGTGCCAGTGCAAGAGGGCCGTTTCCCGAGAGAGAACTCGACATTCCAGCAGCAGGTATAAAATAATGACAGCGAAACAGACTAACTAGATAGCAAATTCCAAACATAACTTGTAGCAGTTATCTCGCTAGTTGCCTATAGCTAACTAAGCATGAGTGTCGTTGTCGCCATTCCAACGGCACTGTAGCCTAGATAGTGTAAATACATAGGCACCGTTTGAAAACTGGGATTCTGAAGTAGCCATGTAATTGCGACAACGTAAAGAAATATTCTAAGAATAGCCTAATCGAAAAATAACTTGCTGTGCATAGATCTCCCCTTGAAACATGAATATATGAGCCTAGTATATAAACATGTCTACTTATAGATACCTTGCTCTGAAGTAGCCTACCTTATCCATTTGATACCTGATTCTTTGAATGAAGGAATACTTTTATAAAAACAAAAAGTATTTCGTTGTAATGTTGCATTATTTTATATCAAGGGTGGCAACCATCCTCCAGGATAGCTACTGCATGGGTTTTGCAGACTTTTGTTCAAGGCCCTGGTCAAACCACATCGTAACCTAAACATCAGCTGCTCAACAGCAAGGACCTTGATAAGTAGACTTGGATGTTTCAGGGCTGGATCAAAAAATAGCCCTTACACAGCCTGGAGGTGTGTTTTGGGTTATTGTCCTGTTAAAAAACAAATGATAGTCCCACTAAGCCCAAACCAGATGGGATGGCGTATCACTGCAGAATGCTGTGGTAGCCATGCTGGTTAAGTGTGCCTTGAATTCTAAATAAATCACTGACTGTGTCACCAGCAAAGCACCCCCACACCATCACACCTCCTCCATGCTTCACGGTGGGAACCACACATGCGGAGATCATCCGTTCACCTACTCTGCGTCTCACAAAGACATGGCGGTTGGAACCAAAAATCTCAAATTTGGGCCAATCAGTTCCACCGGTCTAATGTCCATTGGTTGTGTTTCTTGGCCCAAGCAAGTCTCTTCTTCTTATTGGTGTCCTTTAGTAGTGGTTTCTATGCAGCAATTCGACCACGAAGGCCTGATTCACACAGTCTCCTCTGAATAGTTGATGTTGAGATGTGTCTGTTACTTGAACTCTGTGAAGCATTTATTTGGGCTGCAATTTCTGAGGCTGGTAACTCTAATGAACTTATTCTCTGCAGCAGAGGTAACTCTGCGTCTTCCTTTCCTGTGGCGGTCCTCATGAGAACTAGTTTCATCATAGCACTTGATGGTTTTTGCGACTGCACTTGAACAAACTTTAAAAGTTCTTGAAATGTTCTGTATTGACTGACCTTCATTTCTTAAAGTAATGATGGACTGTCGTTTCTCTTTGCTTATTTGAGCTGTTCTCACCTTAAAACTCTTTAAGGCTAGGGGGAAGTATTCGAAGTTTGGATGATTGAGGTGCCCAAAGTAAACTGCCTGTCACTCAGGCCCAGAAGCTAGGATATGCATATAATTGGTAGATTTGGATAGAAAACACTCTGAAGTTTCTAAAACTGTTAAAAGTATGTCTGTGAGTATAACAGAACTGATTTGGCAGGCGAAAACCCGAGGACCAATTTTTTTCTGTTGACCTGCCAGCCAATTCCAAGCTTAACCTATTGAATACAAAGACTCCCGCCTCCCAAATTGCAGTTCTTATGGCTTCCACTAGATGTCAATAGTCTTTATACATGGTTTCAGGCTTTTATTCTGAAAAACCAACGAGGAATAGTTGTTTATCCAAAGGAAGTCCCATGGCAAAACTAGTCTCATTGAGCGCGTGACCGAGGGAGCGTGCTGTGTTCTTTTCCTTTCCTAACGAAAATAGTTCGCTCCGTATGAAATATTATTGTTTATTTAGATATTAGAGTACCTAATAATGAATTAGAAATGTCGTTTGATTTGTTTGGATAAACTTTTACTGGTAACTTTTGGAACTCCTAATGTCTGCATTCTGAACGGGTGGATTACTGAACTCAATGACGCCTACTAATTGGACTATTTGGGATATAAAGATGGACTTTATCGAACAAAACAACCATTCATTGTGTTCCGGGGACTCTTGTGATTGTGATAAAAGGAAGATCTTCAAAAGGTAAGTGACTTATTTTGTCGCTATTTGCCATTTTGTGACGCCTGTGCTTGTTTGGATAATATGCTGTTGTGGGGCGCTGACCTCAGATAATCAAATGCTGTGCTTTCGCCGTAAAGCCTTTTTGAAATCCGACGATGCGATTAGATTGCCAAGATTTTAAGCTAAAGAATGATGTATGACACTTGTATTATCATGAAGGTTAAATATGACGTTTTCTGTATTTTGAATTTGGCGCTCTGCAATTTCACCGGATGTTGTCGAGGTGGGTCGCTAGCGGGACGCCTGCGCCAGAAAGGATAATATGGACTTGGTCTTGTACCAAATAGGTCTGTCTTCTGTATACCACCCCTACCTTGTCACAACACAACTGATTAGCTCAAACGCATTAAGAAGGAAAGAAATTCCACAAATGAACTTTTAACAACGCACACTTGTTCATTGAAATGCATTCCAGGTGATTACCTCATGAAGCTGGTTGGGAGAATGCCAAGAGTGTGCAAAGCTGTCATCAAGGCAAAGGGTGGCTACTTTGAAGAATCTAAAATAAATGTTGATTTGTTTAAAACTTTTTTTGGTTACTACATGATTCCATGTGTGTTATTTCATAGTTTTGATGTCTTCACTATTATTCTACAATGTAGAAAATAGTAAAAATATAGAAAAACCCTGGAATAAGTAGGTGTGTCCACACCTTTGACTGGTACTGTACATAAATCCATTTTGTGAAGGAGAGACATGTTCTGGCCCCTCCAAGGATGTACTTATTTTGGGTACTGAACCATCCGTACCGTACCTAACAGTGCTTTTTGAGGTGGGTTCGGTTTAAGTTTGATTTAAAAAATAAAATAAAAATAAACTATTTCCAATTTCGGTTTCGGTCTTTTTTTTTTGGGGGGGGGGGGGGGGGGGGACATTAAACGCACTGTGCATTATGTGGGTTGAATGCTGTAACAACACAGAATAACAGTCCCATGACGGTAGTGACTGCCCATTACTGCTTATCACTTATTGACAATAATTTATTCACATTACTTTACATTAATATAATATTACAGTTATGTATATTATTATATTTGTTTTAGGGCTATTTGTTGACTGTATTATTTCATTCCAAGTCATTATCTCATCTCTATAGAGCTGCAGTCTATGCTGTCTGACAAAATCACAATTTTAGTTGTTCTTCAAAGTAAATAAGGCAAAGTAAATAATTTGACTACTGAATACCAACTATCAATTTCTTAGATCATGTATTTTCAGGTAGAGATACTTAGCGAAGCAATTGCTTTCTATCACTCTCCATCGTTCTCCTGTCTATCCTCTCCTTGTCTGTGTCTGCCCAACACAAACCGGACAAACAGACGTGCAATGGATTAGGGTCATTGTAGTTAATTACCACGTTTTCTGCGCTAAACTATGTAGAATATTGGTCTACTACATCGCACAGTTCAGGCTTGATCTGATTTATCTCTAGAGAAACTGAGCATTACAATCACAGAAAAAAAAAAACAGAACGAAATGGAATTCAAATAATTAAACTGATGTTGTTTTAAAAGCTGAAAAATGGCAGACATTTCAGTAAATCGCTCAGCACTAGTACCTGCTGTATGTGTGCTTTAAAGTGGGTTCAGCTCTGTGATCCTTTGGCACGGCTTGGTTTTCCATCTATTGAAATTGTTCCATAGGGTCACATGGGCTGTGTGTTTTCCCTGTTGATGGGCCATGAGGAAGGGGTGTTGATGGGCCACGTAGAAGGGGTGTTGATGGGCCACGTTGTAGGGGTGTTGATGGGCCACGTGGAGGGGGAATGGTCCTGGGGACGGGTAGGGTGGGGTGGGGGAGGCACTGAGCCTGGGTGACTGCATGGGTGGCCTGCTCTGGGACCAGACTGGGGTCTGTCAGGATGGACGTGGATGTGCTGAGGAGACGGAGTGAGCTAAGGACCACTGAGGACAGAAACAGAGGGAGAGAGAGAGAGAGAATCAGGTAAGAGGGAGATGAAGAGCGAGAAAAAAAGAAAAAACAGACAGACAGACAGACAGACAGACAGACAGACAGACAGACAGACAGACAGACAGACAGACAGACAGACAGACAGACAGACAGACAGACAGACAGACAGACAGACAGACAGACATGATTAACTGATAGTCATTGAAGCTGGTGAATGTGAACTCACTGGGTCTGAGGGCAGGTAGGGAGCAGTGCTGGTCCAGCCAGGACAGAGTAGTACGACACAGATCCTCTACACTGACTGTAGACACCATCCTGTTATAGGACTCAAACAGGGGCTCTACCATGATGCTGAACTGAGCTAGTGTTTAGGAAAGAACCATTCTGATCTATGTTTTATTATCTATGACAACACACACACACACACATATATATATATATATATATATATATATATATATATATATATATATATATATATATATATATATATATATATACAGTACAGGACACACAATGCAAAGCACAATACAGGATATTTACCATATTGTGTGACTGTCTTTTCCTCTGTGAGCCACTCACTCCAGGAGCCATATGCAAAAGGCGTCTCAGCATTTGTAATGAGGATCCATTTCATCTTATTTATGAATATCTAAAAAGCAGATCCTTCCCTATGTCATCATTCCTACACTGAGACGCTTTTGTTGTTGTTGTTGTGAATACAGGCCCAGATCTAACACTGAACGCATGTTTAACCTAAAGGTTCCTGTGGCCAGGGAGAGTGGAGAAGGATACGATCCAGAACTTCCAGTTCTGTAGTGTCTGTGCCCGGACGTACTCTCTGAACTTCTCCCTCATGTGGTCAAAGCGTTGGCAGGTGATGGGCACGCCAGTGACGGGCAGCTGCAGCTGGTACACACTGCATCGGGAGAGGCTTGTTATGATCACATACACATAAACACGCACGCCACAGGAGGCTGCTGAAGGGAGGACGACTCATAATAATGGCTGGAACAGCACTAATGGAACGGCATCAACCACCTGGAAACCATGTGTTTGACGTACTTGATACCATTCTACCCATTCCGCTCCAGACATGACCACGAGCCCATCCTCCCCAATTAATGTGCCACCAACGTCCTGTGACGCACACACACACACACACACACACACACACACACACACACACACACACACACACACACGTATGTTATGTACAGTATGTTTAGTGCATTTCTTACTTGATGGCAGAGTTAAGGAGCAGAATCTGGCCTCTGAGTCTCTGAGCCTCCTCGTGCAGCTGAGCTCTCTCCTGCTGAATCTTACTGATGTACTCTGCTGTCTTCTGTAGCGTCATGGCCTTGCTGATCTGGGACACAGAGACATACAGTATGTAATGAAGATGAAATACAGAGAAGTAATGTTATACACTGAAACTATGTTTCAACGCAACACCTATCATTACCAGAAGCATTGCAGCTCAGTGCAGCTCCCAATCCTCTACAACACTGTGCCTTGTGCAGTGCATTCCTGCCTCAATGCCTCACTACCTCAGGGAGATCGCTTTAGTTTCAAGTCAAAGTTAGACCATCCGGGTCCCAAGAACGTCTAGAATTGCCTTCAAAACCGGCCACTAGGGGGCAACGGTGAGCGTTGTTACCTCAAAGTTGGCTGGCGGCTTGCTAGAGCGTTGTGGAAGGGGATGGTGGATGGGTGGAAGAGCCACGTGGGCTGGCGGCTTGCTAGGGCGTTGTGGAAGGGGATGGTGGATGGGTGGAAGAGCCACGTGGGCTGGCGGCTTGCTAGAGCGTTGTGGAAGGGGATGGTAGATGGGTGGAAGAGCTACGTGGGCTGGCGGCTTGCTAGGGCATTGTGGAAGGGGATGGTGGAAGAGCCACGTGGACTGGCGGCTTGCTAGAGCTTTGTGGAAGGGGATGGTGGATGGGTGGAAGAGCCATGTGGGCTGGCGGCTTGCTAGAGCATTGTGGAAGGGGATGGTGGATGGGTGGAAGAGCAATGTGGGCTGGCGGCTTGCTAGAGCTTTGTGGGGGGATGGTGGATGGGTGGAAGAGCCACGTGGGCTGGCGGCTTGCTAGAGCTTTGTGGAAGGGGATGGTGGATGGGTGGAAGAGCCACGTGGGCTGGCGGCTTGCTAGGGCATTGTGGAAGGGGATGGTGGATGGTGGAAGAGCCATGTGGGCTGGCGGCTTGCTAGAGCGTTGTGGAAGGGTATGGTGGATGGGTGGAAGAGCCATGTGGGCTGGTGGCTTGCTAGAGCGTTGTGGAAGGGGATGGTGGATGGGTGGAAGAGCCACATGGGCTGGCGGTTTGCTAGAGCTTTGTGGAAGGGGATGGTGGATGGGTGGAAGAGCCACGTGGGCTGGTGGCTTGCTAGGGCATTGTGGAAGGGGATGGTGGAAGAGCCACGTGGATTGGCGGCTTGCTAGAGCTTTGTGGAAGGGGATGGTGGATGGGTGGAAGAGCCATGTGGGCTGGCGGCTTGCTAGAGCGTTGTGGAAGGGGATGGTGGATGGGTGGAAGAGCAATGTGGGCTGGCGGCTTGCTAGAGCATTGTGGAAGGGGATGGTGGATGGGTGGAAGAGCCACGTGGGCTGGCGGCTTGCTAGGGCATTGTGGAAGGGGATGGTGGAAGAGCCACGTGGGCTGGCGGCTTGCTAGAGCGTTGAGAAAGGGGATGGTGGATGAGTGGAAGAGTCACGTGGGCTGGCGGCTTGCTACAGCATTGTGGAAGGGGATGGTGGAAGAGCCACGTGGGCTGGCGGCTTGCTAGAGCGTTGTGGAAGGGGATGATGGATGGGTGGAAGAGCCACGTTCCGGCGACAAAGGTCACGTGTTCAATCCCAGTGCTAGGCAATCGTTTTTAGCTTTTCTGTTTTAACCCTTAACCCTTTCCCAACATTTAACCCTTAACCCTATCCTAACCTTTAACCCTAACCCTATCCCAAACTATAACCCTTAACCATATCCTAACCTTTAACCCTAACCCTATCCCAAACTTGAACCCTTAACCCTATCCTAACCTTTAACCCTATCCCAAACTTTAACCCTTAACCCTTTCCCAACATTTAACCCTTAACCCTATCCCAACCTTTAATCCTATCCCAACCTTTAACCATATCCCAACCTTTAACCTTAAACCCCATCCCAACCTTTAACCCTTAACCCTATTTTAAGCCTTTCCCAACCTTTAACCTTAAACCCCATCCCAACCTTTAAGCCTTAACCCTATTTTAAGCCTTTCCCAACCTTTAACCTTAAACCCCATCCCAACCTTTAACCCTTAACCCTATTTTAAGCCTTTCCCAACCTTTAACCTTAAACCCCATCCCAACCTTTAACCCTTAACCCTATTTTAAGCCTTTCCCAAACTTTAACCGTAAACGTAACCATTCAGAATTAATTCCTAAACGTCTCCCTATTTTAATGCCATC
This sequence comes from Salmo salar, assembly GCF_965601325.2. Taxonomy (NCBI): domain Eukaryota; kingdom Metazoa; phylum Chordata; class Actinopteri; order Salmoniformes; family Salmonidae; genus Salmo; species Salmo salar. Next base: position 87,299,490 of record NC_138294.1, on the reverse strand, counting down.
CCAAACCTTAACCCTTCCTTAAATGTATTTTTTATTTAACTAGGCAAGTCAGTTAAGAACACATTTTTATTTACAATGATGGCCTCCCCCGTCCAAACCTGGACAGCGCTGGGCCAATTTTGCGCCACCCTATGGGACTCCCAATCACGGCCTTATGTGATACAGCCTGGATTCCAACCAGAGTCTGTAGTGATGCCTCTTGCACTGAGATGCAGTGCCTTAGACCGCTGGGCCACTCGGAAACCCTTAACAAGATACAAAACCCCCAGCCCGACGCAAGTGTATTTTTGTTTTTACGGAGTTAGGTAACAGTGTCTCAACTTAAACGTGTTGGGGGAAAAAACGTCACGAGTGCTTACCTTTATACTTGGCTGAGTGCTCATCGTGGTGACGAGACTGTGCAGAGTATCAAAGCCTAGTTTGATGTTGAAACGTCTCTTCTGCTCAGCAGAGATGTGAGTTATCCCTCTGGACTGTGTCTGCAACACACACACATGTCATAGATCAAGAACTGTGTGATTACCTACTGTATTGTATATTATTAACTGTATGGTCCTCTGTAGTTCAGTTAGTAGAACGTGGTCCTCTGTAGTTCAGTTAGTAGAACATGGTCCTCTGGAGCTCAGTTAGTAGAACATGGTCCTCTGTAGTTCAGTTAGTAGAACATGGTTCTCTGTAGTTCAGTTAGTAGAACATGGTCCTCTGTAGTTCAGTTAGTAGAACATGGTCCTCTGTAGTTCAGTTAGTAGAACATGGTCCTCTGTAGTTCAGTTAGTAGAACATGGTTCTCTGTAGTTCAGTTAGTAGAACATGGTCCTCTGTAGTTCAGTTAGTAGAACATGGTTCTCTGTAGTTCAGTTAGTAGAACATGGTGCTCTGTAGTTCAGTTAGTAGAACATGGTGCTCTGTAGTTCAGTTAGTAGAACATGGTGCTCTGTAGTTCAGTTATATATATATATATTTCCTGAGCTTTCTTATATCTCTTAGATATTGGACAGATCCTTATTTTTGTTGCAATTGATGAATCTCTTATTCGATGCGTTTCTATGGGCTATAGTAGTACATGCCAAATTCAATATTTTACAAAATAATTGTGTAATATTCAATATAAAATAACTAAATGATCCATGGTATGAGCATCTTAAAACAATTCCATATGTATAAATAATCAGAGCGAGGGGAAACAGCGCCCCCTCTCTGCCTCCGTAGTGTAGCCCATGTATCTGATGCTGTCTGGAACAAAAGAGTTATCAAATCAAATTCTATTGGTCACATACACATGTTTAGCAGACGTTAATGCGAGTGTAGTGAAATACTTGTGCTTCTAGTTCCGACAATGCAGTAATATCCAACGAGTAATCTAACCTAACAATTTCACAACAATTACCTTATACACACAAGTGTAAAGGAATGAATAAGTACATAAAAAAATATATGAATGAGTGATGGTATAGAACGGCATAGGCAAGATGCAGTAGATGGTATAGAGTACAGTATATACAGTATATATATATATATATGAGATGAGTAATGTAGGGTATATGTAAACATATAAAAGTGGCATTGTTTAAAGTGGCTAGTGATACATTACATCAAGATGGCAAGATGCAGTAGATGGTATAGAGTACAGTATATACATATGAGATGAGTAATGTAGGGTATGTAAACATTATATGAAGTGGCATTGTTTAAAGTGGCTAGTGGTACATTTATTACATACATTTTTCCATTGTTAAAGTAGCTGGAGTTGAGTCAGTATGTTGGCAGCAGCAACTCAATGTTAGTGATGGCACAGCCCTCACTGCTGCTCGATCATCCTATTTTTCCAACTTAATTGAGGAAAATAAGAACAATCCGAAATTTCTTTTTGATACTGTCGCAAAGCTAACTAAAAAGCAGCATTCGCAAATGGAGGATGGCTTTCACTTCAGCAGTAATACATTTATGAACTTCTTTGAGGAAAAGATCATGATCATTAGAAAGCAAATTACGCTCCATTGTCCTGAGTCTGCACAACTCTGTCAGGACCTAGGATCAAGGGAGATACTAAAGTGTTTTAGTACTATATCTCTTGACACAATGATGAAAATAATCATGGCCTCTAAACCCTCAAGCTGCATACTGGACCCTATTCCAACTAAACTACTGAAAGAGCTGCTTCCTGTGCTTGGCCCTCCTATGTTGAACATAATAAACGGCTCTCTATCCACCGGATGTGTACCAAGCTCACTAAAAGTGGCAGTAATAAAGCCTCTCTTGAAAAAGCCGAATCTTGACCCAGAAATTATAAAAAACTATCGGCCTATATCGAATCTTCCATTCCTCTCAAAAATTTTAGAAAAAGCTGTTGGCTAGCAACTCACTGCCTTCCTGAAGACAAACAATGTATACAAAACGCTTCAGTCTGGTTTTAGACCCCATCATAGCACTGAGACTGCACTTGTGAAGGTGGTAAATGACCTTTTAATGATGTCAGACAGAGGCTCTGCATCTGTCCTCGTGCTCCTAGATCTTAGTGCTGCTTTTGATACCATCGATCACCACATTCTTTTGGAGAGATTGGAAACCCAAATTGGTCTACATGGACAAGTTCTGGCCTGGTTTAGATCTTATCTGTCAGAAAGATATCAGTTTGTCTCTGTGAATGGTTTGTCCTCTGACAAATCAATTGTAAATTTCGGTGTTCCTCAAGGTTCCGTTTTAGGACCACTATTGTTTTCACTATATATTTTACCTCTTGGGGATGTCATTCGAAAACATAATGTTAAATTTCACTGCTATGCGGATGACACACAGCTGTACATTTCAATGAAACATGGTGAAGCCCCAAAATTGCCCTAGCTAGAAGCCTGTGTTTCAGACATAAAGAAGTGGATGGCTGCAAACTTTCTACTTTTAAACTCGGACAAAACAGAGATGCTTGTTCTAGGTCCCAAGAAACAAAGAGATCTTCTGTTGAATCTGACAATTAATCTGGATGGTTGTACAGTCGTCTCAAATAAAACTGTGAAGGACCTCGGCGTTACTCTGGACCCTGATCTCTCTTTTGAAGAACATATCAAGACTGTTTCAAGGACAGCTTTTTTCCATCTACGTAACATTGCAAAAATCAGAAACTTTTTGTCCAAAAATGATGCAGAAAAATTAATCCATGCTTTTGTTACTTCTAGGCTGGACTACTGCAATGCTCTACTTTCCGGCTACCCGGATAAAGCACTAAACAAACTTCAGTTAGTGCTAAATACGGCTGCTAGAATCCTGACTAGAACCAAAAAATGTGATCATATTACTCCAGTGCTAGCCTCCCTACACTGGCTTCCTGTTAAGGCAAGGGCTGATTTCAAGGTTTTACTGCTAACCTACAAAGCATTACATGGGCTTGCTCCTACCTATCTTTCCGATTTGGTCCTGCCGTACATACCTACACGTACGCTACGGTCACAAGACGCAGGCCTCCTAATTGTCCCTAGAATTTCTAAGCAAATGACTGAAGGTAGGGCTTTCTATAGAGCTCCATTTTTATGGAATGGTCTGCCTACCCATGTGAGAGACGCAGACCCAGTCTCAACCTTTAAGTCTTTACTGAAGACTTATCTCTTCAGTAGGTCCTATGATTAAGTATAGTCTGGCCCAGGAGTGTGAAGGTGAACGGAAAGGCTGGAGCAACGAACCGCCCTTGCTGTCTCTGCCTTGCCGGTTCCCCTCTCTCCACTGGGATTCTCTGCCTCTAACCCTATTACAGGGGCTGAGTCACTGGCTTACTGGTGTTCTTCCATGCCGTCCATGGGAGGGGTGTGTCACTTGAGTGGGTTGAGTCACTGACGTGGTCTTCCTGTCTGGGTTGTGCCGTGGCGGAGATCTTTGTGGGCTATACTCGGCCTTGTCTTAGGACGGTAAGTTGGTGGTTGGAGACATCCCTCTAGTGGTGTGGGAGCTGTGCTTTGGCAAAGTGGGTGGGGTTATATCCTGCCTGTTTGGCCCTGTCCGGGGGTATCATCGGATGGGGCCACAGTGTCTTCTGATCCCTCCTGTCTCAGCCTCCAGTATTTATGCTGCAGTAGTTCATGTGTCGGGGGGCTAGGGTCAGTCTGTTACATCTGGAGTATTTCTCTTGTCTTATCCGGTGTCCTGTGTGAATTTAAATATGCTCTCTCTAATTCTCTCTTTCTCTCTTTCTTTCTTTATCTCGGAGGACCTGAGCCCTAGGACCATGCCTCAGGACTACCTGGCATGATGACTCCTTGCTGTCCCCAGTCCACCTGGCCGTGCTGCTGCTCCAGTTTCAACTGTTCTGCTATGGAACCCTGACCTGTTCACCGGACGTGCTTGTTGCACCCTCGACAACTACTATGATTATTATTATTTGACCATGCTGGTTATTTATGAACATTTTAACATCTTGACCATGTTTTGTTATAATATCCACCCGGCACAGCCAGAAGAGGACTGGCCACCCCTCATAGCCTGGTTCCTCTCTAGGTTTCTTCCTAGGTTTTTGGCCTTTCTAGGGAGTTTTTCCTAGGGAGTTTTTCCTAGCCACCGTGCACCTTTCACATGCATTGCTTGCTGTTTGGGGTTTTAGGCTGGGTTTCTGTACAGCACTTTGAGATATCAGCTGATGTACGAAGGGCTATATAAATACATTTGATTTGATTTTGATTTGAACAGTCTGATGGCCTTGAGATAGAAGCTGTTTTTCTGTCTCTCGGTCCCAGCTTTGATGCACCTGTACTGACCTCGCCTTCTGGATGATAGCGGGGTGAACAGGCAGTGGCTCGGGTGGTTGTTGTCCTTGATGATCTTTTTGGCCTTCCTGTGCCATCGGGTGGTGTAGGTGTCCTGGCGGGCAGGTAGTTTGCACCCGGTGATGCGTTGTGCAGACCTCACTACCCTCTGGAGAGCCTTCCGGTTATGGGCGGAGCAGTTGCCGTACAAGGCGGTGATACAGCCCCGACAGGATGCTCTCGATTGTGCATCTGTAAAAGTTTGTGTGTTTTTGGTGACAAGCCGAATTTCTTCAGCCTCCTGAGGTTGAAGAGGCGCTGCTGCGCCTTCTACGTCGTTTTATAGTCCGTGATTGACTGTAGACCCTGCCACATACCTTTCGTGTCTGAGCCGTTGAATTGCGACTCTACTTTGTCTCTATACTGACGCTTAGCTTGTTTGATTGTATGACATATTGCTGCTGTAGCATTTGATTGATGCCAGCAAGCATTTGGCCTCCCTTGGCCTCCCTTGTTAAAATAAATAACAAATAATTAGCCAATTAGCATTGAGCTGAGCTTTGTTGTCCTGGTGCAGCAGTTTGGAATTGGCTTCACACCAATCAAATCACATCCTGATGCAAAATGTCATCATTGTCAGACAAACGTGTCTGTTTCTGGTCTGCTTGTGTTGATGTCCTACAGAAGCTAGCTTGCTAAATCGTCCCTTTCCTAAGTTATGGATGGAGATGTGGATTTGGACTTGTGGTTTTGACTCAATTCTCTGTACAGGACCTTGATTATGACGGAGATTCTGATCTAACCATAAATTCATATATTGTGCCACTGGCCTGAGATTATTTAAGTTCAATATGTAGCCTAGTAGGCTTACGTTAACTAGCTAGCTAACTTAACTGGTTCATTGTTGCCCATGCAAAGAAGTTAGGCTAGCAAGCATTTTAGCTCGGTAGCCTATGAGAACCAAAACTTTAAAGCGTACTGCATGACAGAGTCATAGATCATTTTCACAACATGAAAGAGAGGAGGATGGCATTGGTGTTCAACTAGTCTACAAGTAGAGTGAGTCAATTATTTTGTTTCACGCTCACGCAAGCACGCACTAACACACAGAGAGGCAGAAAATCAGTACCATGGACAGCCACATGATATTTAGCAACATTGATTGGACTAAATAGTTTTTGGTATCTTTAAGTTTGTTTTCAGTATATTAAACTAAGAATATATAGCCTTGTTGATTTGATGATGTTTAAATGTTTAAGGTGAAATGGTGCTGGAATAGTGGAGGCAGTGCTCCTGTTGTCCTTTGTGTTGACTTGCGGTAGCCAACTCAGTGGTTCTAAATCAGTAGTTTAATGAACTGTGGAAAACATGAACTTGCTTGACCATGCTGCAGGTCATATAACTGTTTGTTACGTGTAATATGTACATTGAGGACTTCGCCGGACAGATGTTTCTATCCGGTTTTGTGATGAAACAAACGTATGTGTAGTTTAATTTGTTCTGCCACTGTGTGACTGTCTTTTTGTTGTCACGGCCTTACTATAGCCTATATCCTCTACGCGATGGGTGTCCCTAAACTGGGATGGGTGTCCCTAAACCGGGATGGGTGTCCCTAAACCGGGATGGGTGTCCCTAAACCGGGATGGGTGTCCCTAAACTGGGATGCGTGTCTCTAAACTGGGATGCGTGTCCCTAAACTGGGATGGGTGTCCCTAAACTGGGATGGGTGTCCCTAAACCGGGATGGGTGTCCCTAAACTGGGATGAGTGTCCCTAAACTGGGATGGGTGTCCCTAAACTGGGACGGTTGTTGCTGACATGCTAATGTGACTAGAATGACGTTGTATACAACATCCAACTTCCTGGAACATAGACATGTCTTATATGAGCAGAAAGCTTAAATTATGGTTAATCTAACAACAGTGTCCAATTAAAAGTAGCTATTACAGTGAAATACCATGCTATTGTTTGAGGATAGTGCACAACAACAAAACACTTTTATCATGGCAACTGGTTTGATACATTCACCTCTGAAGGTAAATGATCTACTTACATTCAGTAATCTTGCTCTGATTTGTCATCCTGAGGGTCCCAGAGATAAAATGTAGCATGTTTGTGTTGTTGTGTTGTTTGATAAAATCTATTTTTATATTCAAATGTAGGAACTGGGGTCCACAGTTTGACCCTACTGTTGTCTCTGGCTCCACACCCACCCCGCCCGGCCATCTAGATGTGTGAAAGTTAGTGTACAAGCTAATGATCCATCATGTATGACATTCCTGGGAGCGTGTAAACTTACATTTTTTATTAGCATAGCATTTTTGGATGTTCTCCATATGTACTTGAAAATGTATCAATAAACAAATTTGGCACATTTGGGCAAACTCCTGGCAGACTTGATACAAAATATTGTGCAGTAATGTAATTCTTCACTGGATCAATCTGAAACTTTGCACAAAAACTGCTGCCATCTTGTGGCCAAAATCTAAATTACATCTAGACTCCTATTTGAAAGTATGGCATTTCTGTTGCATTTCAAAGATGGAACAAAAAAACAAAAACATATATGAACGAACAGGTTATAGAGCAAACAACGCAAATATCCAAACATAGGTTGTAATATGGCTTTTTTTATTGGCTTGGCTTGGCTTCCCCAGTGATTTTACCCACGCACCGCTACTGCCTTCCATAGACTTACACAGTAATTATGACAACTTCCGGATGACATCCTCCAACCTATCAGAGCTCTTGCAGCATGAACTGACATGTCAAGGTAAGCTTTTGGTTTTATTAATTTATTGCCACCGGGGCCCTCTGGTGTAACTGCTAAACTGCTTGCTGACTGTACAGTAGTGGCCAAAGGTTTTGAGAATGACACAAATATTAATTTCCACAAAGTTTGCTGCTTCCGTGTCTTTAGATATTTTTGTCAGATGTTACTATGGAATACTGAAGCACAATTACAGCATTTCATAAGTGTCAAAGGCTTTTATTGACAATTACATGAAGTTGATGCAAAGAGTCAATATTTGCAGTGTTGACCCTTCTTTTTGAAGACCTCTGCAATCCGCCCTGGCATGTTGTCAATTAACTTCTGGGCCACATCCTGACTGATGGCAGCCCATTCTTGCATAATCAATGCTTGGAGTCTGTCAGAATTTGTGGGTTTTTGTTTGTCCACCCGCCTCTTGAGGATTGACCACAGTTTCTCAATGGGATTAAGGTCTGGGGAGTTTCCTGGCCATGGACCCAAAATATCGATGTTTTGTTCCCCGAGCCACTTAGTTATCACTTTTGCCTTATGGCAAGGTGCTCCATCATGCTGGAAAATGCATTGTTTGTCACCAAACTGTTCCTGGATGGTTGGGAGAAGTTGCTCTCGGAGGATGTGTTGGTACCATTCTTTATTCATGGCTGTGTTCTTAGACAAAATTGTGAGTGAGCCCACTCCCTTGGTTGAGAAGCAACCCCACACATGAATGGTCTCAGGATGCTTTACTGTTGGCATGACACAGGACTGATGGTAGCGCTCACCTTGTCTTCTCCGGACAAGCTTTTTTCCGGATGCCACAAACAATCGGAAAGGGGATTCATCAGAGAAAATGACTTTACCCCAGTCCTCAGCAGTCCAATCCCTGTACCTTTTGCAGAATATCAGTCTGTCCCTGATGTTTTTCCTTGAGAGAAGTGGCTTCTTTGCTGCCCTTCTTGACACCAGGCCATCCTCCAAAAGTCTTCACCTCACTGTGTGTGCAGATGCACTCACACCTGCCTGCTGTCATTCCTGAGCAAGCTCTGTACTGGTGGTGCCCCAATCCCGCAGCTGAATCAACTTTAGGAGACGGTCCTGGCGCTTGCTGGACTTTCTTGGGCGCCCTGAAGCCTTCTTCACAACAATTGAACCACTCTCCTTGAAGTTCTTGATGATCCTATAAATGGTTGATTTAGGTGCAATCTTACTGGCAGCAATATCCTTGCCTGTGAAGCCCTTTTTGTGCAAAGCAATAATGACGGCACGTGTTTCCTTGCAGGTAACCTTGGTTGACAGAGGAAGAACAATGATTCCAAGCACCACTCTCCTTTTGAAGCTTCCAGTCTGTTATTCAAACTCAATCAGCATGACAGAGTGATCTCCAGCCTTGTCCTCGTCAACACTCACACCTGTGTTAACGAGAGAATCACTGACATGACGTCAGCTGGTCCTTTTGTGGCAGGGCTGAAATGCAGTGGAAATGTTTTTTGGGGATTCAGTTCATTTGCATGGCAAAGAGGGACTTTGCAATTAATTGCAATTCATCTGATCACTCTTCATAACATTCTGGAGTATTTGCAAATTGCCATCATACAAACTGAGGCAGCAGACTTTGTGAAAATTAATATTTGTGTCATTCTCAAAAATCTTTGGCCACGACTGTACACTCTACTGATTGTTGTGGGTTTACTAACGCGTTAGTTATAGTAGCTATGTTGACTATGACGTTAGCTAATATGGTGACAACGACGTAGGCTGTGTGTAGCAGTTAGCAGTTATGATATGAAAGTTTGGCTTGGAAAGGTTTTTTCGCCTAGCCACAGACAACTGATGGGTTTTGCACTGAAGTCCACAAGCGAAGGGAAAAGGTGAGAGGAGGAGAGCACGTAGATACAAGAAGGAATTAACGATCAAAGTGATCATGCTGTTTGTATGTGGCTGCTATGAAAGTGATCATGCTGTTTGTATGTGGCTGCTATGGAAGGGATCATGCTGTTTGTATGTGGCTGCTATGGAAGGGATCATGCTGTTTGTATGTGGCTGCTATGGAAGGGATCATGCTGTTTGTATGTGGCTGCTATGGAAGGGATCATGCTGTTTGTATGTGGCTGCTATGAAAGGGATCATGCTGTTTGTATGTGGCTGCTATGAAAGTGATCATGCTGTTTGTATGTGGCTGCTATGAAAGTGATCATGCTGTTTGTATGTGGCTGCTATGAAAGTGAACTGTGTTTGTGTATGATCAGGGGTGTATTCATTCCGCCAATTCTGTTGAAAAACATTTTTTAAACGGAAGCAAACGGAACAAAACAGGCTATAAACATAACTGAATTTGTCCAATAGAAATTCTCGTTTGCAACTGTTAATGACTAATGATTACACCCTAGATCAGCTAGATGCAGGCCAGAGTATTCAACCTGGTATTGAATGTGTCACTGTCTGTCACCTTAATTACTCAAATTTCTCTTGACCTGTACACCGACATTGTAAACTTTCAATCGTAGGCAAGGTTGTAGCAACCTCATGATGGGTACAGGGAAAATGTGAGTATCATGTAGTAGCCTAAACCTATCGATGTCACATTGAGCTGGGTGAATGGAATATGAATGACAGTCATCCAATATGCTGTAATAAACGGCACCGACCCCCACTCATCTAGGAAAGACATCATAGGAACTTACCATTCAGTCTTTTGTTGAGTCATCATTTTCTTTCTATCGGACAGTACTTTTAGGTATTCCATAGGATGTATGTTGAGTAATCTCTCGTGGAAAGACTACTTAACATAAATGGTAAATTACACGAGCATCTGATCAAATTACACTAGATTTTAGTTCTAGGTTAACCGAGATTATAAGTAGAGTAATGAAGTTGTTTTTATTTACCTTGTTTGACTCCATTTTGGAAAGTCCAGGTGGAGACTCAGGGTTGAATTCTCTCTCTAGAAGGTTGGTTGGGGACATCTGGCCTGAGTGTCTTGAAAAGCTCACTGGAAACAAACCAACAAAGAGGAATGCTAACTTTTCTTTACAACCACACATGCCATGTAAACATGTTAACATTTAAATTCTATTTGTCCTTAATTACCTGTTAAACTAGTTATCTCAGAGCCGTAGATCTGTACAGGGGAGAGTTTCTCTTTCTTGGGGATGAGGAGGGGTGTGTTAGTGTGCGTTGAGTCCTGGGTGAGGAAGGCAGAGACAGCAGAACCATGGGAGGTGCCAGTGTGGAACCCAGTGTGGAACCCAGTGTGGCCCAGGGTGGACGTCTGGCAGTGTATTGATGTCAGCTGTGGGATCCCTGAAGACCAGGGAGACCCAGGCTGCAGCTCAGATCCAGACCTTCCAATATGCATGCTGCTGCTACAATGCTGAACCAAACACATTCTCTGATTAAAAGTAGATCTGTTATCTGAAGTTAAAGTTTGATTTCTGTCTTTGAAACTCAAAGTGTTAACTAAACAAATGACATTGGCCTTACTGGGGAGTTGGGAGAGCTTGACCTGTGACCTTTGGTTCCGTCTCCTTGCTGTTGTATGTTAGTGGTTGCCATGGAGATGGCGGCGCCGGGGTAAGGCTGGTGTCCATAAGAGGGGACGACCCCTGATACCATGCCGGGAGGGTGATACTCGATGTAGTAATCCTGTTGTTGGTGACCTTTGAATTTAAGTTTGTTGATGGGGTTGAAAGTCATGTCAGAGGTCAGGGGATGACTGTGGTAGCTAGGGCCTGAGTTGGACGAGAGGTTGGGCTGTAAGAGACAATCATTGTAAATGTTATTAATCATGAAGAAAGCAATTTGGGGTCAAATGATCACTTTCACAGAAAAAAAGCCTCTAAGGTTACAAACTATGCAATGAAAACACAGGAACACAAAATGAGGAATACATAGTCCAGGCGATATGTGATTGGATGTGAATAGTTTTCCTTTCCTCCCCTAGCAGTGGAAGAACAACGTTTACAAAGCGACAAGCAGAAGTGCTTAGCTACTGTACCTGAGCTAGTTGTGTGTAGACGTTTGACTGAGGAGCGGTCACCACAGGGGTCGACAGAGAGGAGAAAGGCCCGCATGAGGAGCTCTCAAAGTCAGGATAACCAGCCTGCTGGTCCAGCCGCTCCAACGACTGTCCCTGATAGCTCATAAAGATATCTAAGATAGGACAGAGAAAAAAAGACAATCATCGCCCTACACAACCTGTATGCCCTAGATCTGGGAATGGAATCATGACAGAATATCTTAGTAACTTCGAAAAGGGGAAAAAAATATGTTCCGGGGAGAGTCCTCTTCAGACAGATAACTCTCCCAACAAATAAAATAAAATCACAAACACGTAAATACAGCAAACATTCAGAGAGAATTTACTACAAGAATACATAGCAATACAAAACCTTCCTTCAGTTAAGACAAAATGTGGACAACCCAACAACTGAGGATAATACCAACTCACACAGAGGAGGCTCCTCAGAGGAGAAAAGGGAGGCCCATCCTCCTCAGTGAATTTCATTTTTTTTATTATTGTAAAACATGAAAAAAAAGTTATATATTTTTTTAGATAAAACTATACCAAATATATTCACATGGCACCAAATAATTGATTAAAACACAATATTTTGCAATGAAGGTCTACAGTAGCCTCAACAGCACTCTGTAGGGTAGCACCATGGTGTAGCCGGAGAACAGCTAGCTTCCATCCTCCTCTGGGTACAGTACAGGGCCTACAGTACAATATAAGGACCTACAGTACAGAGCAGGGGCCTACAGTACATTACAGGGGCCTACAGTACAGGGCCTACAGTACAGGGCCTCCAGTACAGGGCCTACAGTACAGTACAGGTGCTACAGTACAGTACAGGGACCTACAGTACAGTACGGGGGCCTACAGTACAGTACAGGGGCCTACAGAACAGGGGCCTCCAGTACAGGGCCTACAGTACAGTACAGGGACCTACAGTACAGGTGCTACAGTACAGTACAGGGGCCTACAGTACAGCGCAGGGGCCTACAGTACAGGTGCTACAGTACAATTCAGGGGCCTACAGTACAGCTGCTACAGTACAGTACAGGGGCCTACAGTACAGTACAGGGGCCTACAGTACAGTACAGGGGCCTACAGTACAGTACAGGTCCTACGGTACAGAGCAGGGGCCTACAGTACAGAACAGGGGCCTACAGTACAGGGCCTACAGTACAGTACAGGGCCTACAGTACAGAACAGGGGCCTACAGTACAGAACAGGGGCCTACAGTACAGTACAGAGCAAGGACCAACAGTACAGAGCAGGGTCCTACAGTACAGTACAGGGGCCTACAATACAGAACAGGGGCCTACAGTACAGGGGCCTACAATACAGTACAGGGGCCTACAGTACAGAACAGGGGCCTACAGTACAGAACAGGGGCCTACAGTACAGAGCAGGGGCCTACAATACAGTACAGGGGCCTACAATACAGAACAGGGGCCTACAGTACAGAGCAGGGGCCTACAGTACAAATCAAATCAAAATCAAATCAAATGTATTTATATAGCCCTTCGTACATCAGCTGATATCTCAAAGTGCTGTACAGAAACCCAGCCTAAAACCACAAACAGCAAGCAATGCATGTGAAAGAAGCACGGTGGCTAGGAAAAACTCCCTAGGAAAAACTCCCTAGAAAGGCCAAAAACCTAGGAAGAAACCTAGAGAGGAACCAGGCTATGAGGGGTGGCCAGTCCTCTTCTGGCTGTGCAGGGTGGATATTATAACAGAACATGGGGCCTACAGTACAGAGCAGGGGCCTAAAATACAGAACAGGGGCCTACAGTACAGGGGCCTACAATACAGAACAGTGGCCTACAGTACAGAGCAGGGGCCTACAGTACAGTACAGGGGCCTACAGTACAGAGCAGGGGCCTACAGTACAGCGCAGGGGCCTACAATACAGAACAGGGGCCTACAGTACAGTACAGGGGCTACAGTACAGTACAGGTGCTACAATACAGTACAGGGGCCTACAATACAGTACAGGGGCCTACAATACAGTACAGGGGCCTACAATACAGTACAGGGGCCTACAATACAGTACAGGGGCCTACAATACAGAACAGGGGACTACTTACTTACTTACTGACTTTATTGTACCCATGGGGAAATTGTGTTGCAGTGTCATGTACACGTTTAAAGTGGCGTTTCAATACAAAACAAAATTGACAATACAACTTTCATAACAGTTACATATACAGTACAGGGGCCTTCAGTACAGGGGCCTTGAAAGACTAGGACGTGATACATTGAAAGACTGTAATAAATAAGGTTGTCCTCTACTTAAACCACCGGAGAAGGAAACAAAAAACTTCTCCTTTCCGGCATCTCCTCATGTCCATTTCTCCATCCTTCCATCCCTCTATTGTCTATCCCTCCATCTCCATCCCTCCATCCTGGGCCCTTTTGCCACGAGTCATGGTTAACCACATCCGCTTCCACTTCCCTATTCTATTGCGCCTCAACCCAGCTACTGACCTCCAGCTCACCCCTGACATGGCACACACGAAGAGGACACAAAGAGCCTGGCCCAGGGAAATACCTGACTCAACAACACAGGCCCAGGGGAATACCTGACTCAACAACATAGACTGAGGGAAATACCTGACTCAACAACACAGACTCAGGGGAATACCTGACTCAACAACACAGGCCCAGGGGAATACCTGACTCAACAACACAGGCCCAGGGGAATACCTGACTCAACAACATAGACTGAGGGAAATACCTGACTCAACAACACAGACTCAGGGGAATACCTGACTCAACAACACAGGCCCAGGGGAATACCTGACTCAACAACACAGGCCCAGGGGAATACCTGACTCAACAACACAGGCCCCTGTGAATACCTGACTCAACAACACAGGCCCAGGGGAATACCTGACTCAACAACACAGGCCCAGGGGAATACCTGACTCAACAACACAGGCCCCTGTGAATACCTGACTCAACAACACAGGCCCAGGGGAATACCTGACTCAACAACACAGACTCAGGGGAATACCTGACTCAACAACACAGACTCAGCATATTCAGAAGAAAAACCCTAAATATATAATAGATGAACAAACTGCAGATTAAAGATGCATGTAATGCTTACCTGGCTACTTGTTTACCTGGTGGTGTGGTTGGCTACACACTGTGATACAGTACATGGTATTCATCTATTGTAGTAGCTTTAACGCTCTTCAACTGAGAACATAAGCCTAATCAACAGTAAATACACTGATAAAGAATCCTTTATCGTTTCTCTTCCTTAGAACTTAACATCCGTGGACCAGCACCCCATCAAACCCCTACACATTATAATAACTGGATCTGTCCCCTGTGTCATACATTCTATGTCTTTAGCAGGAATCATCAACATCATGACACCTGTGCTGCGATATGTGCGCAGCTCCGTGTTACATTTGGATTTGACTCTTAACGTTGCATGACAGTCGAGAGTATTATAGCCAAATTCACAAGATGTGAGGTGGATGTACCTGGGATATCCATGAAGTCGTCCAGATTGGGCTGCAGTGAGGCGAGACCTGGCTGGATCATGTCAGCGTTGCTGGTATACGCTGAGGAGGGAAAACACAAATATTACACACAGAGAGAGAGAGGGGAGAGAGAGGAGAGAGAGAGAGATGGGTGTGTCTACATTTTCAGCCTCATTTATTCATTTGAAGTTCCTTATTTGTAGGGTGTTTTCTTTCCTGCATTATTGTCTCACATGACCATAGGTTGGATAAATAGCAAGTGGAGTTTTCTGTTATTTTTGTCACTAAAGAATTTTCACTTTCATATGGATTTACTTAAGTATCATAGACAGTGTATTGAGAGGGACTATGCATAGCCTACATCACTCACTGTTGTGGTCGTCGTTGTCCCAGGGCCAAGGCATCTGTAGACAGTTAGTTCCTTGAAGTATACTAGACTAGGTAGGTAGATAGGTTGTTTACCTGTCCACAGGTAAGTAGAGTGGACCATGTGGTGTGGTACTCACTGTTGTGTCCGTCATTGGCTCCAGGGCAGGGCTTCTGGGTCATGGTGAACAGGGTGTCGGAGATGTTGGACAGGAAGCAGTCCAGGTCAAACATGTGGGCCTCCTCTGGCATGACCTCAGGCTCCTGGCACTTCTGACTGGACCATTTCACCAACTCCGCTCTGCAGATCTGACCCTGGGGACAGACGGGAGGGGACGACATGAAGGCTATGTTCTAATACTGAAAAATGAATCCTTAGTTCCTCTCTTCCTTGAAGAAATCACTGATGTAAAAAAGCTCCATCTCAATTCATCTTTCTGCAATTCCTCCCATACTGTTGTTCCTCCCTTCTTCTCAAAACCCTTTGAAGAAGGTCCGAGGGGAGGGACCTTGGACCTTCCCCTCCAATAGAGTTGATAAGGAGGCGGGGAGAGAAGATGCAAGGAAATTGAGGAGAGATTAGTTGAGTCAAGACACAACTCACAGATCCTCCCACTAGAGGGCACTAACAACAAGACAACAGGATGTGACGAGGAGAGCAAAAGAAGAAGAAGAACATCATATTAGAATATATAGCAAGTCCAATAGAAAGTCACTGGCAGCTTGCCATGTGCTTGTAACTGCTATACAAATATGAAACAATATTTAATTGTCCAATTCTCTTAATTCTAAGAAAATGTAAAATGTGAATATGAAAACAGCAAAGGAACGTTCCACAGTCCTCATCTGGCCACTAAATGTACTCAACTCAGATAAACACAACTGAACATTTACAGAAGTTCACTTAACCTCCCCTCATCACGTTCCCTCATCACGTTCCCTCATCACGTTCCCTCATCACGTTCCCTCATCACGTTCCCTCATCACGTTCCCTCATCACGTCCCCTCATCACGTTCCCTCATCACGTTTCCTCATCACGTTCCCTCATCACGTTCCCTCATCACGTTCCCTCATCACGTCCCCTCATCACGTTCCCTCATCACGTCCCCTCATCACGTTCCCTCATCACGTTCCCTCATCACGTTCCCTCATCACGCTCCCTCATCACGTTCCCTCATCACGTTCCCTCATCACGCTCCCTCATCACGTTCCCTCATCACGTTCCCTCATCACGTCCCCTCATCACGTCCCCTCATCACGTCCCCTCATCACGTTCCCTCATCACGTTCCCTCATCACGTTCCCTCATCACGTTCCCTCATCACTTTCAACAATGTCCATTTCAACTATTCAGACACAATATTTGGAAGCGCAAAGGTTTTCCTTTAATAATCTTCATATTTACAATCACTCACCCAGCTTATGTAGATCCAGATCCAGATCCAGATCCAGATCCAGTCTCCATCTTTTCTCTGTGTTTAAGATGCTGTGGTCCACCCTCAGGAAGTCCTGACTGGAGTGGATAGTACTCTATGTTTTACCTAATGACAAACCCCCTTTTTTGTTGTTTTCATTTCCAGAAAGGTTATTATAGTAAAGGTGTGCTGAGTACCTGAAAAAATATATGCTGTTAACACATAAAAAGCAAACACTAAACTGTCTCAGAAAAGCTGCTTGAAAAAATTATGTTCATTTAGCTACGTTTATTTATTTGATATTTAACCTTTATTTAACTAGGCAAGTCGGTTAAGAACAAATTATTACTTACAATGACGGCTTACCCCGGCCAAACCCTAACCCGGACGATGCTGGGCCAATTGTGCGCCGATTGGGACTCCCAATCACATACAGTTCCTTTGTAAAGTATTCAGACACCTTTACTTTTTCCACATTTTATTGCGTTACAGCCTTATTCTGAAATGGATTCAATAATTTTTTCCCTCATCAATCTACACACAATACCCCCTAATGACATCACAATACCCCATAATGACATCACAATACCCCATAATGTCATCACAACACCCATAATGACCTCACAATACCCCATAATGACATCACAATACCCCATAATGACAAAGCAAAACACCCTTTGCTATGAGATTCTAAATTGAGCTCAGGTGCATCCTGTTTCCATTTATCATCCTTGAGATGTTTCTACAACTTGATTGGAGTCCGCCTGTGATAAATTCAATTGATTGGACATGATTTGGAAAGGCACACACCTGTCTATATAAGGTCCCACAGTTGACAGTGCATGTCAGAGCAAAAACCAAGCCATGAGGTTGAAGGAATTGTCTGTAGAGCTCCGAGACAGGATTGTGTCGAGGCACAGATCTGGGGAAGGGTGGCAAAAAAGTTCTGCAGTATTAAAGGTCCCCAAGAACACAGTGGCCACTCCTCAGTAAAAGGCACATGATGGAGTTTGCCAAAAAGACGCCTAAAGGACTGTCAGACTATAAGAAGCAAGATTCTCTTGTCTGATGAAACCAATATTGAACTCTTTGGCCTGAAAGCCAAACTTCAAGTCTGGAGGAAACCTGGCACCATCCCAACGGTGAAACATGGTGGTGGAAGCATCATGCTGCGGGGATGTTTTTCAGCGGCAGGGACTAGTCAGGATCGAGGGAAAGATGAACGGAGCATGGTACAGAGAAATCATTGATGAAAACCTGCTCCAGAGCGCTCAGGACCTCAGACTGACGCAAAGGTTCACCTTCCAACAGGACAATGACCTTAAGCACACAACCAAGACAACGCGGGAGTGGCTTCGAGACAAGTCTCTGAATGTCCTTGAGTGGCCCAGGCAGAGCCCCGACTTGAACCCGATCAAGCATCCTTGGAGAGACCTGAAAACAGCTGTGCAGTGACGCTTCCCATCCAACCTGACAGAGTTGAGAGGATCTGCAGAGAAGAATTGGAGAAACTCCCCAAATACAGGTGTGCCAAGCTTGTAGCGTCATACCCAAGAAGACTCGAGGCTGTAATCGCGACCAAAGGTGCTTTAACAAAGTTCTGAGTAAAGGGTCTGAATACTTACGTAAATGTGACATTTCAGGTATTTATTTTATTTATACATTTTGCAAAGAATTTAAAAAATTGCTTTGTCTTTATGAGGTATTGTGTGTAGATTGAGGGGTAAAAAAAACAATTTAATCAATTTTAGAATAAAGCTGTAACATAAAATGTGGAAAAAGTCAATGGGTCTGAATACTTTCCTAAATGCACTATAAGTGGACATTCCAAATAAATGACAATTCCTGTGCTAATATCCTATCTGATTCCATGCTGCATTTCATTTGACAATAGCTCAATTGATTGGTTATGCTTGAAGATTGGTTACTGTATGCTTGAAGATTGATTGATTGGTTATACTTGAAGATAAATTGATTGGTTTTAAGCTAGTACACTTGAAGACCAATTGTTGAATCTTTAGCGTGATATAATACTCCTACCTTACTTCCTCAATCGAAGTTCTTTGGCTGAATACATTCTAGTAAACAGCAGAAACATGGATTCAGTAGCAGTCTTTCTTTAGGGCTGCAGTGTTTTTCTTGGCTCAGGTTGTGTGTGTGTTTTATTCATGGAGCAACAATCAGATTTGTAAAAGCTAGAGGAGCAGTAGGAATAAGAGACTTCCTCTCTGTACCAAGCGTTGTTGTTGGCATGGCACACACACACACACACACACACACACACACACACACACACACACACACACACACACACACACACACACACACACACACACACAACAATATAAACGCAGCATGTAAAGTGTTGGTCCCATGTTTCATGAGCTGAAATAAAAGATCCCAGAAATGTTCCATACGCACAAATCGTATTTCTCTCAAATGTTGTGCACACATTTTTATTACATCCCTGTTAGTGAGCATTTCTACTTTGCCAAGCTAATCCATCCACCTGACAGGTGTGGCATATCAAGCTGATTAAACATCATGATCATTACACAGGTGCACCTTGTGCTGGGGGCAATAAAAGGCCGCTCTAAAATGTGAAGTTTTGCCACAGACGTCTCGAGTTTTGAGGGAGCGTGCAATTGGCATGCCGACTGCAAGATTGTCCTCCAGAGATGTTGGCCAACCGGCCTCGCAATCGCAGACCGCATGTGGGCAAGCTGTTTGCTGATGTCGACATTGTAAAAAGAGTGCCCCCGTGGTGGGCAGGCATAAACTACAGACAACGAACACAATTGCATTTTATCGATGGCAATTTGAATGCACAGAGATACCATGACGAGATCCTGAGGCCCATTGTCGTGCCATTCATCTGTAGCCATCAACTCATGTTTCAGCATGATAAGGCACAGCCCCATATCACAAGGATCTGTATCCTGGAAGCTGTAAATGTCCCAGTTCTTCCATGACCTGCATACTCACCAGATATGTCACCCATTGAGCATGTTTGGGATGCTCTGGATCGACGTGTATGACAGTGTGTTCCAGTTCCAGCCAATATCCAGAAACTTCGCACAGCCATTGAAGAGGAGTGGGACAACATTCCACAGGCCACAATCAACAGCCTGATGCAAAAGACATTTGTCGCACTGCATGAGGTGGTCACACCAGATACTGACTGATTTTTTCTTAAGGTATCTGTGACCAACAGATGCATATCTGTATTCCCAGTCATGTGAAATCCATGTATTATGTATGGTCTAATGAATTTATTTCCATTGACTGATTTCCTCATATGAACTGTAACTCAGTAAAATCTTTGAAATTGTTGCATGTTGCATTTATATTTTTGTTCAGTATACATACACACACACACACACACACACACACACACACACACACACACACACACACACACACACACACACACACACACACACACACACACACACACACACACACACACACACACACTGAAGACATTGTTTGGGCATTTAAATACTATTTTGTCAAACATGCTTGTCTCATTCATTCCTTTGTCATTCATCTTTTCAGGATTTTTGTGGACCTCTGTGAGTTGTTATCAGTCGTGACAGAACAGTTGTTTTCTCAATGGAAG